>NC_056749.1:313929459-314174459 GCF_019279795.1 Protopterus annectens | reverse complement strand
TTTTCTTCTTTATCGCCCTATAAAGGATAGGGCCTGCCCGCTCTGTTCATGCCTTTCACTTTTGGGCTCACTCTGCTCCCCTTCCCTAATCGCCTCATTCCACCCATCCCCTATATCATTTAATTTATACCTAATCTCTCCTTTCCCCTCCCCTCTAACCCCTCCCCTTCCTGTCCTCTGGCTCAACCCAACTAGTTACACCTCACATCTAGATAATCACCAGGTCTGTAATGACTAACTAATTCACCTATTCCGTCTCCCTCTACTTAAGTCATCCCACCTTCTCCCTATTTACTCTGAAACTATTAATACCTTTATAACAATTTACTTCCTTCTCTCTTGCTTACTATTACTGACTTACCTCATTGAGCCAAACAATATGATTCTAACATTCCTCTACATGCCTCCTTTGCTTCTACTTTAGCTTCTAAGCTCCTATAATATCCAACTAACACCTTAAAGTCCATCCCCAACATCCACTGACCCAAATTCCTTTACATAGCCTCTTCACTCATTTGAAATCTCCCCTTCTATCTTTCCTACAAATACTCTCCTTCCCAACATCAAAGGATTTCCTTACCCCACAAATTCTGCAAAAATTAAAATAAAGTACTTCATCTACTACCCTTCTCTCTAAAATGTAAACATCCTCCCTAAAACTCTACTAATATCAGGTGATATTCATCCAAATCCAGGCCCAAACTCTCTCTCTCTCCCCTGTCAACAATTCAACTGACCCTGTCACTATACACCTTAAAATGTCACAAAGCATACACATTTTTACTCAATGAATATTAGAAGTGTGCTAAATAAAGTTAGTGAATTTTATTCCTGGATGTCAACCCACTCCCCAGATATTACCCTTATTGAAACATGGCTAAAACCTCTCAACTCTGATAAAGACTTTCTCGCTCCAGGGTATAATATACTTCAACCAGACCATCAAAATAAAAAAGGTGGAGGAGCAGCCAATGCCTACTCAAACCATCTTACACATCTCTAGATAAACCAACCCCATCCTATCTACCTGCTGAACTCCTAATTGCCAGCTTTAAACTTAACAAGCATATTACTATTAATGTGGCAGCCATTTTTATACCCCCTGGCAACAACATTCCCCCACTTGAACATATTCTCTCCTGGCTTAATCAACACATACATAATGAAATCATCCTCCTAGGGGATGTCAGTATAACTTGGCTATTGCTCTGCTCACCTAACTCCACCGTATGTATCAACCTGCTTTATTCAGTTTATCTCTACATCCACCCATGCTAATAAATCTTATACCTCTGGCTCACTTATTGACTAGATTTTAGTCTCAGACCCACACACATATCACAACCCTAAAACTTTGCCTGACTTCCTAAATGATCACTCCCTAGTAAAAGTTCTAAGATTCTTTCCACATTTCTCCAGACCACATAGATACATTGAATGTCACAAGCTATCAAACTTCCACCCAGAAACCTTTAATACCTCTCCAAAGTAAACCGGTCTTTTCTGACCCATCTCCCTCTAGACGAAGCAGTATACTCATTCAGCTCAGCCTTCCTAAATATTCTTAACTCACTGGTACCCTTGCAAACACAGTACATGTCAAATCTAACATATCCCCCTGGTTAACTAAAGCTGCCTGCACCTTGGTGAAAAGAAAAGACAGAGTGTGGAAAACTTTGATAAAAACTAAGCTCCTCATCCACTTACAAAAATAAAAAGAAATCAGAAACCTTACTAAAAAACAAAGACAAAAAAGATTTTTATAACCCGCCTACTTCAGAAAGATCAAATCCCAAGAAATTCCGGCACTCAATAAATCAAAAACCATCTTGGAAAGCCCTCGTCTCCTAATCCCTGTCCAACAAATATACCCCAAGAAACTGCTTCGGTCTTCAATTTCTATTTCAATGAATCCATTAGTAAGATAAGCCCTGTCCCCTCTAATTCTAACACTACTAATCCACCTGACCCCTCTTCTAGTCAGAATTCTACTAACATATTTTCCCTTAAACCAATACCTACATTAAATCTCTACTTTGCAAACTCCCTGTTCTACATCTGCTTTTAATACACCTCCTTACTTCCATCAGATAGCAGCAGACTCTCTAGCCCTCCCAGTCTCTATACTGATAAACCGGTCTAGCTCTAAATCAAAAGTTCCCTCTATCTGCAAAGAATTCTATACTCTACCTATAGACAAAGGAGGTAACTCCATAGAAACCTCCAATTTCAGACCCATAGCCATCATGCCACCTCTCTCAAAAGCATTAGAAAAATGTGTGCATAAGCAAGTCATGGAACCTTTACTTCAAGAAAATCTGCTCACCCCACACAACATGGATTTCGTTCAAAACATAGCACCATTACTGCCCAATTATCCTTTATCAACACTATTTCTCTGGCCAGAGATAACAATGAACTAGTGTCATGTTTATTTCTGGAGCTCTCTAAAGCATTTAATACAGTCTCTCATTCCTTTCTTCTGGACAAACTCACTAACCTTAACTTCTCCACCTCTACCATTGCCTGGTTTGCTAGTCACCTCACTGATAGACTACAATGGGTAAAATGGCTCTCTGCTCTCTCCCCTCCTCTCCCTAGCAAAATGGGTGTTCCCCAAGGATCTATTCTTTGTCCATTACTCTTCTTTCCTAATCTACTCTATACTTCCTGCCTTCAGTTATCCTTCGTCCAATATGCAGATGACTCTACAGTCATCACCACTGCAGACACCTTGTCTGACAAATTCATTTACTCAAAAATCCTTCAATTCTGTTGAAACCTGGCTCTCTTATAGCCAGCTAATTCTGAATTCTAAAAACACAAACTCTTACTTTTTTCTCCCAAAAATCTAAACCACCTTAAATCCACTTGGATCCACTTAAATCCAAAGATGGATATTTGAATTTTGTCCCTATTTTTGGAACTATATTCTCCCATTATTGGCTTTGTCCAGGTTTTTTGTGCTAAGGTTGAGAGCTATGGTAAGAACTGAATTCACTGAAAATGTTTGGGGGCTGAATTCCCCCATTACTGACTTTGTCCGGGTGTTTTTTGTTAAGAGGTTGAGAGCTATTGTAAGCACTGAATTCACTGAATATGTTTGGGTGCTGTATTCCCTCATCGTTGGCTTTGTTCAGGTGTTTTGTGCTAAGAGGTTGACAGCTATGGTGAGAACAGAATTCACTAAATGGTAGCCATTTAAGTTTCAGTCTTCCTCTTTTTCAGAAATCAGCTGATCTGGCATAGTGGTATGTTACTCTGACTGCTTTGCACAGGATCCTGGGTTCACGACTTGGCAGTGAAATGTATGGTGGTAACACAGTATTTTATTCTAGCAACTTTCCAACATTATACAAGCAATGTTTAAAATGTGTCTCTGGGTTTTGGGCTTTTGTCCCCTGCCCCAATAAATTTTGGCTTTTTCCAGATTTCTTGTGCTGCAAAGTTCAGAGATACAGCTGAGTGAGTAGATTTTTTCAAGGAGCTGAGAGCTGCAGGGGAGCAAAAGTTTAGTGCTGCTTATGCCAAGACTGCTTGCATTGTTAATAGCACAACAGGTAATGTACTTGCTTTTGATGCAGAAAGCTGTGGGTTCTACTCCTACAGTAGATAGATGCATTGTTGATACTGTACTGTGTTGCAAAGGGGGTAGATACCACACTCCTTTTTGGTGAACATGCCAAGTAACTATGAACCTGTTATCAGTTTGCCATCTATTCCCTATTACATTATTACTAGCGTATCATTTTTTTAGTGTAAAATAGGCAATTTATTCCTCAAGGGCAACAGGCACTTTATTTGTAGATGAAACAATGAAATATAAAGTTGTTTGCTAGCAGCAACCTCTTCATTAGTTACAAATCTCTTTAATGTGGAATTATTTAGATGACTTTTACTTCTTCAGAGATTGTGCATATGTACTGATTCTGGTGGACTGTAGATGTTTGAGTAGACTTTTATGATGGAAATGTTCTGAATTGGGCAGTTTTGTCATTATTGGTGAATGCATTTTGTTTCATTGTTTACTGGAAAAATGTTCAAAACAATAAATTTAAACTGCCCTCTAAAACTGTACTGTATTGTACAAGGAATATAATTTAATACAATCAGGAAGGTGTACAAAAAAGCATGTATATGTTTTGTGTGCAAGGGGCCTATGATTTGAAAATAGCCCAAACCCAAAGTTAATCTGTATCTGCCACTGGCAAAATGTATTTTCTTTGAATGTGGGTTTCAATGCTGTTTCAATTAATGTGAGTTTCAAGGGCAGAGAAGTTTTAATGCTAAATCTGTTTTCATTGTGAGACTGCATTGCTTTGTTTAGCAGATATCTATTAGTGTTTGCACTGTAAAATGCAAAATAAAACTTTCAAATGAAGTCCAAATCATCACAGAAGTAAAGCGGTATGCACATTAGTGTTTATGGTAAATGGGGTGAAACAGCCAAGTAATGGTTCATTGGAATGGCTGCAGGGGGGCAGGCTGCATTCGACCATGATTTTCTGAGGGGGGAAGGGCGACAAACTCAAAGACAGCCCCAGATGAACTATACCGCTCAACTGTCCAGATTTTTGCAGAATGTATAGATTTTTGCTTCCTATTTTTGGTTTGTTCCTCATAAAATTTGTGTTTTTATGGCAAATCATTTAGGAATGAAGTCACTAAATAATGACAGACACCGAGTTTTAGACTTCATAACCTTCAGAAAAAATGCATGCTAAAGCAAGACCTGTTATTCTATCAACTGTCTCAGTTTATACAAGAGCAATATTTAGCACTGTTTATATGTTCCCCCAATATATTTGGCCTTGTCCAGATTTCCTGCATTAACAGGTTGAGAGGTACATACAAATAAATTGATTGATAGAATTAGGCATATCCAAACCTCTCAACTGTCCCCGAATTTGGCTCAAAATGTTGCTCTTCCCATAATAATCCCTCTGCAAAATAGCAATTTTGGAAGAAAACATGGAGGGTTTACAATTAATAAATAACTGTAATAATCAGAGTTATAGAGTACTTGAATTTCAGAAATGCATGCAGATTCTTTTATTTTGTCAGCTGCTCAAGTTAGCAGTACTAATATTAAAAAGTGTCCCTTTTTTGACAAGTTCCCAGCTGTAATGTGTGACTATTTTATATTTTTTGCATCACATTTTTGGTCCGTTTTTCATAACATTGTGGGTTTTTTTTGACAAATTTGTAGCAAATCATTAAAGACTGAAGTTAGAAAATAATGACAGACATTTCAGTTTCAGATTTCATACCCTTCAGAAAATTCATACTAATGCAAGACCTACTATTCTATTATCTTTCTAAGTTTATAAGAGCAATATTTAAAAATTGTCCTTATTTTTGGGCCTTTGTCCCACTTCTATGTATGGCTTTGTCCAGATTTCTTGTTCTGAGGTCTAAAGGTATGACAAATGTGTCAGGGCCATCACAGTCAGCCAGAGACAATTCAAATTGATGACATATTTGTTGCACCCCACTCCCCCATGTAATGACTCTGGATGTGTCCAAGCAAGGTAAGGAACAGTTATGCAGTGTAAATGTGCAGAGTAGCCCCCCCATCCAAGGTAGACACAAGTACTACAGTGGCTTTTCATCTGTCCTTGATTTTGCAGAATGTTCTTATTTCTGTCATATTTTTATACTATTGATTTATGCTTATTATTCAGAAAGTGCCTGTTGCTCTGTGTTTAAGTAGCAATGCTTTAATGACCATCAGGTAAGCTTGTCTGAGATTGTAAGATGCAAGTAAGCTTTAATAAGCATACTGTTAAAGAACTGCCATCATTGAAAGCCTTCCTGTTGTTGCCATGCAGAGAATACTTACATAACTAGGTAACGTATAAGCCTTGGGTATTGAAATGCATATAACAGTATTTGTAATAAAGGACAGGATTACATTATTTTAAGAAGCTCATTAAATTTGTTGGAGACTTGCAGTCATCTTTGCAGGCTTTACCTGCAAACTAAACATAATGCCAGTCTATCATTTGTGGTCCATAACCTGTGCAGTAATCCTTTAAGCAATGCATGTTGAAGCTTGGTACTTGTTTGCTTTTTATTTTTTACTTTGATCATGTTTTCCCCATGAAACAAGTAGATAGTTGTTGTCAGGCAGCAGGTCTTTTTTGGATAAGAAACATTTTTACAAGTGGGGGTATCACAGAGATTGCTATTTTCAGCATGTTATTTGGTACTTTAATAAAGCTGAATATAAATTATATTTAGAACTGCAGTGCAAGAAAAAGTGGTTTGAGTTGAGTGCTGCTTGTTTTTCTTATACTTGATTTTGACTGGCATTTCAGTAATGTATTTAAAAAGTAATTTATTTTTTCATGCCTCACAACCTTTTTATTTCCATCTAGATATTAAGTAAGCTGTCATGCAGCCAATGCATTGAAATATTTTTTTTCTTCTACACTTCATTTTGTCTTGATTGGACTCTCATAATGATGGTTTAGCACCCAGCGCAGCGTATTCAAAGTTACAGTTTTTGTGGTTTTGAGCATAGCTATTCCCCTTCCTAACTAGCAACACCCACTGACCCCACCCATTCAGCTGTCTCCTGCAACCCCCCTTTGATATGAAGTCACCAGCTGCCACTGACTATACATGAGGTATGCTGACTAATATGCCCTCTGGTGAATAAAACAACTACACTCACGATCTTCCAGAGCATTTCCAACTTGTACAGACCAGGCTACCACATACTGGCACTAGATGGAAAATCCGCAGTCTTCTTGATATAAAAGACAGACAAGGGCTTGCTGGAGTGTAAAAATATACAACTTTCTCCAACAACTAGTTTGATAATGAATTCAGAGGAAGTAAATCAGCAGAATTGACAATTAGGCAAATTTACTTTTTTTTTTTCAAAATAAGAACAAGAGAAGGCAAATAAACAATTCAATATATTAAGCAGTGTAGAAAGGAAGGAACTTTGATTTTGGGACTTTCTTAAAAGAATTAATTCTATGGAGTATGACAATCAAGATATATTCATTACAACTGACATCAAAGATTTGTACACAGTTATACTTCACTGGTTGGGTATTGGCTGGTTTTGTGAGTATTTATTTGAGAAAGGGCTTTCACAGACCCTGATTAATACCTATGAACAATTGATTGAATTGATATCAACTAACAATTTTATTTTGTTTGAAAAGGAACTCTTTTTACAAGTTGAAGGGGTAGTCATGGGGTCTGCATGTGGTGGACTTTATGCAAATATTGTGATGCTGCAATGGGAGAAAAAATATTTTTACGGTTCCACATTTTTTGGCTATTGTCAGATCTATACTCAGTTATTGGCTGATATCTTTATTTATTTGAATGGCCCATCAACCATACCACTTCTTTTTTATGCTTTACACATACTATCAATAATAAAGTGATTTTGTATTTGGATGTATGCCTTATAAAGGATTATGTCAAAAAAGTTTTTTGTCTCAAATTTATAGGAAGGAGACATTTTCTAACAGCTTTTTTTTTTCACTAAGATAGTGCACATCCATATAAACAAAAAAGGGCAGTTGTCAAAGGCTAGTTTGTTAGAGTGGCCCTAATGGTGAGTATGCTTGAGATATTCTTGGATGAATATGAAGTTTTGAAAGGGATGTTTATAAAATGAGGTTATCCAACAAGTTTAGTGAATATTATTATGATTGAGGTTGTGAACAAGCATGAAAGACGTTATTTTCTCCTTTTGAGTGGTCTTTGATCTACCAATAGTGTAGAGGTTACTGGTGATTTGATACAAGATAATAGCTGTTTCAATGAAGGGAATGGTGAGAATGTTGAACATTTTCAGTGCACTTTTATTACGACCTTTAATAAAAATAACCGTCAGATTAATGACATTTTATTTAAGAATTGGGCCATTTTGTTTGACTAATGACAAGGATATTAGGAATTGTGTTGGTGAAAATAATATAGTGCATCATAGAGGGCAGTTGCCAAAGGGTAGTTTGTTAGAGTGGCCCTAATGGTGAGCATGTTTGAGATATTCTTGGATGAATATGAAGTTTTAAAAGGGATGTTTATAAAATGAGGTTATCCAACAAGTTTAGTGAATATTATTATGACTGAGGTTGTGAACAAGTGTGAAAGACGTTATTTTCTCCTTTTGAGTGGTCTTTGATCTACCAATAGTGTAGAGGTTACTGGTGATTTGATACAAGATAATAGCTGTTTCAATGAAGGGAATGGTGAGAATGTTGAACATTTTCAGTGCGCTTTTATTACGACCTTTAATAAAAATAACCGTCAGATTAATGACATTTTATTTAAGAATTGGGCCATTTTGTTTGACTTATGACAAGGATATTAGGAATTGTGTTGGTGAAAATAATATAGTGTATCATAGAGGGAGCAATTTAAAAAGTATATCAGAATCTGATGTGAGGGGTCAACAACAGGGCGTGATGAAAAAATGTGGAGCTTGCACTTACTGCCCCTACATTTTGGAAGGGAATAGTGTAAAAATGAATAAAATGGAGTTTAGGTTGAATGGTAGATTTTCGTGTTATACTGAAAGGGTGGAATATTGTGCACTATGTTCAGTCTGCCCCTGTTTTTACATGGGTAAGACCAAAAGGAAATTTAGAGATGTTTATTAACATCTTAGGGACATTAGATTAAAAAAAGTGACAAATGCTTTGGCTAAGCAGTGTGTTGAAAGATCTGGTCATTTTTTTTAAATTTATTGTACCTGATGCCCTTAAATTAAATGAAATAGGTGGGCCGTGGAGAATTTTATTATAAAGAAAAGAACGTCTGTGACAGATACGTTTAAATGCAGCACAATGGCTGGGGTTAAATTAACTTATTTCTATTTCTTATTTACTAAAATTAAAGGCACTGGAGAGATAGTGTAGGTACTTTGTTAAAATGTATATGTTATTTAATTCATCATATATTCCCACACATACATATATATTTTATTATATAGGATGTAAGGTGTTTCTTATTCTATGGGGTAATGTTTAGCTATTTTTTGAATGCAGAGCTCTTTCTTGTGGGAGTGGTGTTGGTTTTGAATGCTTATTAATAGCTGCATTGTGCACTTGTATTTTGTCTGATGAAGTCTCTGAATAAGCAGAGATGAAAGAGCTTATTATTTTGGTTCTATTATGCTTATTTAATTTGTGGACTTATTTAGCCCACCCATAATTACTGGAAGTCGTGGTTTTGTATAGTTTGTGGACACACTGGCAGTTTACCTAAATAATTCAAGATATTAACAGCAGTGTAGAAAGAGAGGAACTTTGAACGCTCAATTTACAGTAAGGGTGGGCAGGCTAAAATCACTGAGTTTAAAAAGCAGAGCAAGGAATGTTGCAAGAGTTATGCAATGATGCAAGAAAGGTGATTGGAAAAAATCACCAGCAGGGAGTCAAACAGTGCCTGTACTTTTTTTGTAGGCCATGTGTTTTATCTGAGAAGACAAAACCGCAAATATACTCTGTTGATTTAAGTATCGCTCAAGAAATAAGCTAACCAATTAAAAGAAACTGTGAAATGTGAAGTCTAGATATTTAAGTGTCTATCTGTTATACAGAACAAAAACATCAAGCCAAACAGATTTCTCAAAACAAAATAAAATGGAACAGGCAATACAGAAAGCAGTTCTATCAGTTTAAGCAACTACACATGAAACACAAAAAAGACATGATTACTTTCCCTGCTTCTTTGTTTCAAATCTGCAGAAGAGAGATAAACAGCGCTTGACGTTTTTGTAAGCCTTGAGTCTTGTCAGAGAAGACAAGGCCACAGATATATACTGTGTATTTAACTATCACTCAAACTAACAATTGCAAAAAACACAAGAAATGTGAAATCTAGTTACACACATAAACCTATGAATATAGGTTTATGTGTGTATATATATATATATATATATATATATATATATATATATATATATGTGTGTGTGTGTGTGTGTGTGTGTGTGTGTGTATATATATATATATATATTTATTTAACTTGGTCAAATAGCATTTACGTTGACACGCATAATGTCAACACAAATTGACATTATGCAAGTTGGCAAGCTACTACACAAGCACCAGGCATTAATCTTGGTGCATACAAAAATTGAAAGAAAAAGACACAAAACATAATTTTTTGAAAAGGGACAAGATCACACAATTCCCGGGGAAATTGAATATTCCCCTATCCAGGGAATGGTTGATATCGAACACTTAACAACCATCTATTTAGATGACCAAACTGAGTCACCTAAATAGATGTCAACCACAGTACCATTCGACAAAGGGTGAGGTATCCATGTATATGTATGTATTTGTATATGTATGTATGTATTTGTTTCATACAACTATTATATTACGTAATCTGAACATAACTGACACTGACAACTACACTTTTTTTAGCTTGGTGCTTTGGAAATGTTGCACTTTGTCAAATTTTTGATGATCATTCTTATCTTAATTAAACAGCACTTAAAAAATCATGTATTCTTTAAAAAAATGAAAATGTTTCTTGAAATTATAGTCTAATATTGCATATTGTAAGAGTTAATAACAATGAATGAAAGGAAACTAGAATATCTGAGATGTGTTATCAGTCTGCACTTGTCAAAACTATGCCTTTGCTATTACAAAAAGTGAAAATGCTTTCTTTCTGAGAAATACATTTTATTTTATTTACAGTCTTGATAATTAAGTACCCTGACTACCATAAATTGCAAACAAACACACGCATGCGCATGTGTGCATATGCATGTAGTGAGTGTTTTTGTGTGTGTGTGTTTGTCTGTGTTGGTCTGTTTTGAACACTTGTGAGAGTCATAGGTTCATGGGTTCATAGGTAGGTACTAGGCTATCAGCCCAAGGACCTATGCAAGCCTAGCCAACAAGGTTCCCTGGCTTACACCACCCAAGCAAGTTATTTTCCTGTGCCACTGATGAGCAGACACACAGAAGTGATCCCCGGGGTGTATTTCCTATTTCCCATCCACTCATCAAGATTTTTCTTGAAGAGTGCTAATGAAGAACTTTGCTTGACATAGATGGGTAGCCTGTTCCAGAGTATGGGAAGTCTCGGGGATAGGAATCTATCCCTCCAGCATGTCCTGTTTATTGTGGTGACAAGGTTTAGGTCCCTAGAGTGTGTAGCTCTGAGGGATTGGGATTTTTTTAGGTGTAGCATGTCCAACAGCTCTGGGTTTGACATAGCTTTATATGTTAGGCAGAGATCACCTCTGAGTAGGTGATATGCTACGGAGTAAAGCTGGAGTTTTTTGAGGCGGTCAGTGTAGGGCATTTGTTTGAGTCCAGTAATCCTCTTTGTGAGTCAGCATGAAAGTGGTGCATATGGCTTTAAAATGAGTAACCTGATGTCTATGGTTATGTTGTGTGCATCTATATTATCCTATTGTAACATTGTTTCTGTGTTAATGTTTGATATAGTTTGATAACAGTCTCAGGAAAGAACCTTACAATCCATAATGTCTCACACTGTTCAAATAAATTATTTAAGTCACCCAAGCGTGGGTTCCTGCTTAAGATTTCCATGACCATAAAGCCAAAAACAGTTCATCTCCTTTTTCAATAATGTGTTTTGCTAAAGCACTTCTTTCACAATCCTTGTTCCTAATGGCATTCAAATGTTCCTTTATACGCTCATGGAGTGAGTGAATGGTCTTACTAACATAGAAGTGCAATTATTGCACACTGCAAGATAAATTACATATAAAATATTACAATTAGCAGAAATATAAAATTTTAATAACTCCTTAGTAACTGGATGACAAAATCAGAAATGCTCAATATTACATGACATGTAATGCTATATGTTCTTTTTTAGTTAGGTTGTTGGAACTAGTAAAACAACAACCTCGTTTATTCAAATTCAAAGTTTCAAAAATCTGCTGTTTGCACACATTACAAAAAGTTTCTACTACAGGACAAAGTGCTGGAGACCATGTACTAGGTTTTTTAAAAATAGATACATAGCCTGTTTCATTAAAAAAAATGCTTTTTAACATGATACTGCGAACAAACATTTGTAAATCAATAACAGTGGAAGCATAATCAGCTTGCGAGGCTGGGATGAAAGAAATTCCTCTTTCAAGCACACTAAGCGCATCCCTAGATAAACAATCTCAGGCTCTTCCTGAGAATACTGTTTTATCACAATCAGTAGTTGAACTGAATAGTAGAGCTGATAGATGTCTCAAACTACACATACCAATCGCACTGAACCTGCGCCATCGCCGAATGTGGATCCACCAATAGTGAGGCTGAAAGAGAAGGTCCCAGCTAATATAAATCAGATTTTTCATTCTCCACTACTCCCTATATGTAAGAAGGATTTAAGTCATCGAAGCAGGTCAAAAAGCCAAGTACGGAAAAGGAGAATGTCGGAGGATCGGAATATCTACCAGGACATAAAAAGGATGTGGGAACCACACCAGAAACAGTAGTATTGAATTTATCTTCTTATACTTTAGCTAGAATGATTTCTCTTATCAGATATTCCCCAGGAGGAACACTTGGAGTCTTTTATTGTATTATTTGAAAGAAAACAACATGACAGCATCTATAGTGTATCCTGCAAAGCTGTGTGTTGTACTTTCTGAGGGGCCATGCATCTTTCAGCAGTTGGATGAGGTTATCACTCATCTCTGGGAGTAATCATCCATCAAGTTCCAGGATAATACGGGATCATCCACATTGCCTAAGTAGGCCAAAGGGCTTATTGGACCTACCTTCTCCTCACTAGATCCCAAGAGACAGAAACCTATTCACTTGGATGAACAGGCTGCTTGTAATGCATTAGCAACATGATGATTCCTATATACTGAAGTCCACATTTAATTCCTGGCTGCAACATGTAAGTGGCTAACTTTCCTAATATGAGTGGACAAATATTTTCCCCACCTTGTTCTTTGGTACTTCTATTTGTTTCTTTTACTGGCAGCTTAATTGGAGACAGTGGCACTCATGTTTAATGACATGATGCTGTACTCTTTATTATCTTATGGAATATTCTATTCTGAACTCTGGGCTCAACTATTGGTCAGACTCATTTTGCTGACCTTCCTTCCGTACCAGTTGGGAGATGTCTGGGGTTTATTTTTCCCCTAAATCTTGGAAGACACCTACAATAATTTCTATATAAATACTTGTATATAGTTTATTTACAGTAATACCTAGTTTTCATGACATTTCGTTTTGTTTCTTATTACTGGTTGTATAATATTGTTGAATAATATCTGTCTAATTTTTCTTTTTTATGGAGATCATCACAGAGGGAATGTTTTGATCTGGTTACTTCAGATGAAGTTAATCAGTGTAAGTCAATGGAAACAAACAATTCCCCTGTCAAATGGATCTATTTATGTAACTAGGCCAGGTGATATTCTATAAACAGAAGTTATGTCCTTACCATAACGTTCCATGTGGAGTGTTCATCTCGCCTTTGTTCTTACACATGGGTTCGGAGCCGATCCTCGGCTCCGTGTCGGCCGCTTGCAAACTCTGCATCGAGAAGAAGCTTGAGACAACCTAATACCCACAATCCCCCTCTGCCTTTACCTCAGATCTAGTTTGCAAGCAAACCAGCAGTCAGAGAGAGAAACACTCATGCCAATATCACATATGCACAGATACTAAGAGTCTATATATATATATACATATATATATATATATATGTATACATGCCAACTATATATACAACAACTGCAATGCAGAAGCAGAATGCCCCAGACCAGGCACCAAACTGAACGTTCTTCCTAAGGGTGGGAGGGTGGGAATGTAAGAACAAAGGCGAGATGAACACTCCACATGGAACGTTATGGTAAGGACATAACTTCTATATGTGATAGTGTTCAATCTCGCCGTTTGTTCTTACACATGGGTAGCGTCCCTAGCTCCTTGTTCCTGAGGAACTCACGGAAGGACGTTCTTGAGCACAGTGGAACCAAAGGTTGCCCTGTCCCTAGAAACCTTGTCTACCTTATAATGAGAAATGAATGTATGTGGTTTAGACCAAGTAGCAGCCGCACAAATAGCATCTAGTGGTAGGCGAGCTGCATGAGCCAGGGATGTAGACACTGACCTTGTGGAATGTCCTTTGGGTTTGTGCAAAAGAGTTTGATCTGTAGAATCATAGACATAGATGATACAATCAGTTAACCACTTAGAAAGAGTTCTTTTAGTAACCGCTACTCCTTTTCTGTTATCAGCAAAGGCTACAAAAGTTGATCAGATTTTCTGTGATCTTTTGTTCTATCCAAGTAAAACCTTAGTTGTCTGTGGACATCTAATTTGTGCAACATATACTCCATTTTATTGGAGTGATTCTTGAAGAAAGTGGGTAATTCAATGGACTGGTTAATATTGTTAATAGAACAAACTTTAGGAAGGAAGGATGAATTAGTGCGAAGAGAAACTCTGTCAGAGTGAAAGATCAAATAAGGGTGTTTAATGGAGAGAGCTTGAAGTTCAGATACTCTCCTAGCAGATGTAATGGCTACTAAAAAGAGAGTCTTCCATGACAAAAATTTTAATGGGCAAGAGGAGGCTGGTTCAAAGGGGGGCAGCATCAACTTAGATAATAATAAGTTTAGACTCCAAGGTGACGTAGGAGATCTAATTGGTGGTCTAATATGAAAAGACCCTTTTAAAAAGGCTTTACAAAGTCTGTGGGCCATAACTGGAGCCCCACATTCTTCCACATGGAAATTAGAAATGGCAGCCAATTGAACTCTTAATGTGGCAGGAGAAGCACCCTGATGGAACAATTCTGTTAAAAACTCTAATATTTTATCCAAAGGAGCTATAACAGGGTCCACTTGCTGTGTATTCGCCCAGAATACAAAGCGCTTCCATTTACTAGTATATGTTTTAGTAGTGGAAGCTTTATGAGAAGCCACTAATATATTTTGAACTGCAGGCGAAAGAAGATCAGACCTGGCTAAGTTGGGAATTGGAGCAGCCAAGCTGCTAGATGGAGGGACAAGAGCGAGGGGTGGGGAGCCCCTGACGAGTGAGTCAATAGATCTGGCTCTGGGTCCAGGATCCAGGGTCCCCGAATGCAGTGTGTCATGAGGAAGGGGAACCAAATTTGACGAGACCAGAATGGGGCAATGAGGATTATTGTCCTGTGTAGGTTGTTGGCTTTCTGGAGAAACTTTGAGATCAGGGGGAAGGGAGGAAATGCGTACAGGAGACCCGGGGGCCAATCGTGAATCAGTGCGTCCCTGGGGACTTCCCTGGAGGGGTAATAGGGCAAAGTAGCTCCTGCATTTGGCGTTCATTGGAGACGCAAACAGATCGCAGGAAGGCTGGCCCCACGCGAAAAATCTTTTTCGCAACTGACTGTTTTAGGGACCACTCGTGCGGTAACAGTATTGCTCTGCTCAGCCTGTCGGCTATGACGTTGGATGACCCCGGGATGTGCGTTGCTATCAGAAAGCGACCCGTGGACTCCGCCCATTGCCAGATTCTCATGGCCTCTCTGCATAGCTGATAGGACTTGGTTCCCCCTTGCTTGTTTATGTACCAGACTACAGACATGTTGTCCGTCTGAACTGCAATAGTTCCCAGAGGAAGAAGGGGAGCAAAGAGTTGCAGCGCTAGAAACACTGCCCTCAACTCTAGAACATTGATGTGCAGATTGTACTCTAAATTGGTCCATTCGCCTTGGAATGTCTGTCCCTGAAAGATGCCCCCCCACCCTATCAGGGAAGCGTCCGTGGTCACCGTAGCTGTCGGAGTGGGTAGCACAAATGGTCTGCCCTTGGAAAGGTTGCAAGTCTGAAGCCACCAGTCTAGGTGTGATATGCAAGTGTTCGTTATAAGAATCTCGTGTGTCAGAGGTAGTTGTTGGAACGACCATTGTGCAAACAGTAGCCATTGTAGGACTCTCATGTGCAGTCTTCCCAAGGGTATTGCAATAAGGGAAGCTGGCATGAGTCCCAAAACCTTCAGTACCAGTTTTGCTGGGGATTTCCTGGACAAAAGAAGAAGACGTATGTGAGTCTGAAGTGAAAGTATCCTTTCTGGAGGAAGTCTTAGAATTAACTGATGTGTATCTAATTCCGCCCCTATGAATAAGATACGCTGTGATGGCTGTAGTAAGGATTTTCCGAAGTTTATGGAAATTCCGAGGTGAATACACAGTTGAAGAGTGTAGTCTCTGGCCTGTACTAGTTGACGCTGGGTGGTGGCAGAAAGGAGCCAGTCGTCCAGATACGGAAACACCCGGAATCCTAGGCGTCTCAAGTGAGACGCTACCACTGCCATGCATTTGGTGAAGACCCTGGGGGCTGAGGTCAGACCAAAGGGCAGGGCTCGAAACTGAAAGTGACTGGCACCCAGCCGAAGCGCAAATGATCTCTGGATGCCCTGGCCATTTTGATGTGGTAGTATGCATCCTTCAGATCTATTGAGCACATCCAGTCGTCCTTCTGTAAGAATGGAAGGATCGATTGAAGCGTGACCATTCGGAACTTTTCTTTCTTGACGAAAGTATTGAGGTCGCTTAGGTCCAGAATGGGCCTCCAGTCCCCTGTTTTCTTTGGAACTAAAAAGAACCTTGAGTAAGTTCCGAATCCTCTTTGGTCCGCTGGGACTGGTTGGATGACTCTTTTTTTCTAGCAGCTTTGAAATTTCTATAGCTGCTGGCTTTCTCAGATGGGGCACATCTGGGAGTCTTTTCTTTGGGATGGGATAGGATAGAAATGGTATATTGTAACCTCTGGTAACCACGCTTTTTACCCACTTGTCTGTAGTTATGTTTTGCCAGGCCTGAGGGTATAAAGCTAAGCGACCCCGGACTGCCTCCAGAGCAGGACAGTCGGGCCTCCTCTCAGGAGTGCTGGAAAGGTTTACCAGGGAGTGTACCCCTGTCACCTTGATTCTGCGGACCCCCTCTGCCGCCAGGGCGGCGTCTTCCACCTCTGCCCCCTCCTCTGCCTCTAGAAGGGACATCACCCTGTGTGCCTGGGAAAGATCCTTGGGGTTTTGAAACCACATTTTTCCACCACGTTGCCCTTTGGGGTACGGTCTGGATGGGGTGGAAAAATGGACTCCGACAGCAGACAGAGTCTTTCCCTCCTGCTCACACCGGGTAAGGGTCTCCTTTACTTTGGGGCCAAAAAGAGTGGCACCGTCAAATGGGGCGTTAGTAAAGGAAGACTTGAAGGCTTCCAAATGAACATAAGCGCATCCAGGATTGTCTGCGAAGAGCAATCGCTGAAGCTGCTGCCCTACTCGAACCTTCTGCTGCGTAAGAGATCAGCCTCATGGACGAGTTCACAATGGATGTAAGGGTATTAAGTTGCGCTGTCACTTTCTCTGAGACAGCAGCATCTGTAGTACCCTGGAGGGTATCTCCCAACTCTTTGACTAGATCCTCTGTAGTCGTGTAAAGTGGGTCAAATAGTTCAGGGATCGCATGGAAAAAGCCGCTGAACTAAAAATGCGCTTCCCATACCTGTCCATCGTCCTAGAATCTTTATTAGGCCGATGGCCAGACGAGGAAGATTCCGACATCTCCTTTTCGTGGCCACTGCCACCACCATAGCGTCCACTGGAACTCCTTTTGTCAAGTAAGCCTTGTCCTGGGGTGCAGTGATATACTTATTAGGCTTCCTAGGGACTGGTTCCACTGTGTCAGGAGCCTCCCACGCCCTTCGAGCAATAAGTTCCATTAATTCATCGAAGGGCGGAGTGACCCAGGAGGAGGAAGGGCGAGCACCAAATGCCTTCAGCAAGACTGACTCATCCTCAGAAGGGGGAAGGGACTGCCAGTCACCTCTCTGTTTCAGGATCTCCAATATGTCAGAAAAAGAGACATCTTCTGAAGGTGACTTAGGGGACCCTTCTGACTCATCCAAGTCAGTATCGGATGTCAAAGATTCTTGTGGAAAATCTAAGTGTCTCCTCTTACACAATCTTTTCCTAGGAACTTCTTCGTGGGGAGCATCCGAAGAAGCCTCCGAGGAAGAGGGGGCACCCTCCAGGGGTGGCTGAGACACCGGTGCTCGACGCTTGGATGTAGCCATGGGTGCAGAGGAGGATAACGGCCCTTTATGGGGAGGAGAGGTTGCTTCTACTGATGTGGTTGTCTGGGTAGACAACACCTTCCTCATGAGATCGAAGGCCCCCGGGTCCCGAGTCAAAGAATCTCCCAGTTCCGAAGAAATGGGAAGAATCCCCGAGACAGGC
Source organism: Protopterus annectens (assembly GCF_019279795.1). Taxonomy (NCBI): domain Eukaryota; kingdom Metazoa; phylum Chordata; order Ceratodontiformes; family Protopteridae; genus Protopterus; species Protopterus annectens. Next base: position 314,156,247 of record NC_056749.1, on the reverse strand, counting down.
ACCGAAGGCATCGACCCCGAGGACGGAGCCGAATCGATCCGCGCCGAGGCCCCGAGGGGAAGAGTCGGAACCGAAACGTCGGCTCGACTCTCGGCCCCGGAACCAAGGACAGATCGTCAGCTCCGAGACTCCGGTACCGGATCCGACGGAGTCGAGGTGAGAGGAACAGACTGAGAAAGAGACGGTTCTGGACCCGAGGGCTCCACAATCAGAAGATCAACCTCTTCCGGCTCCAAAGACTGGACAGGTCTCGGAGGAGGAATGGATGGAGACAATGGGAGGCCTTCAAGTTTCGACACCAACTGGGTGGAAACCGAAATAAGTTTGGATAGGGCCGAATGCTCCAATAACTTCTGCACCACACGATCCACATCGACATCGGAGAGCTTAGAAGAAGAACGGGTCGAAGGAACCGAAGACGGAGCCGACCTCAATAGAGTCGAGGGAGGGAGCTCCATCACCGGTTCCAAGACTCGAGGCTCGGAAACTGACAACAGTTGAACACTCGGCCCCGAAGTCTGTGGAACCGGTGATCTAACTTTACTCGAAGAGCTCGGAGCCGATGACTTGGGCTCCGACGTCTTCGATTCCTTCGAGGATTTGGATGCCTGGTCTGAAGCATCCAGAGCCTCCTGAAAGGAAGGTTTTAATAACCCCCTGTCCATGAGTTTCCTGCGCCTATCTGTCATGACCCTCCCACTAAAAGAGTGACAAATTGAACAGTCCTCTTGTAAGTGGAGAGGGCCAAGGCAGTAGACACAGGAACTATGGTTGTCAGTAACTGACATTTTTTGGCCACACTGGCAACGTTTAAAACCTGATTTAATTTTCTCAGACATCTTAAAGAAGAAACAGGTAAGAGAAAAAAGGTCAAGTCCAGTAGAGAGACAAATCCAGTAAAAAAAGTCGAATCCGATATATAAGTCAGTCCGGTTGTCAAATTCAAGTAAGGGGTGGAAGGCCCCGAAAAACTCTAACAAGTTTAAATAAACTTAACGGTACCGAGTATTTCTACCTTACCACACACACATACACTATGTCACCAAAAAGTACTTTTAGAATAATTTTTTCTCAAAAAATAACAATAATAAAGTTATTTCTTATCTGAAGTTGCTCGAGCTAGATCCCAGTGATGCGAATGCAGCAGCGGCAAACTAGATCTGAGGTAAAGGCAGAGGGGGATTGTGGGTATTAGGTTGTCTCAAGCTTCTTCTCGATGCAGAGCTTGCAAGCGGCCGACACGGAGCCGAGGATAGGCTCCGAACCCATGTGTAAGAACAAACGGCGAGATTGAACACTATCACATACATTATTATGTTACATAAAATTTACCTTTCTGAAATGGAACATACTAAGTTGTCTGCTTTGGGCTATACAGTCATTGCCTTTATCATACTCCTTAGCAAAGTATAAAAGAGTTATAATGCTAGTGAAGCAGGGTAATCCACACATGCATGTGTTGACTAAATGTTCTCTCTGTGAAGGGAGGGGAGGGGAGAAGACGATTTAGCAGGGTCAACACAGACTGTGTAACCTTGTTTACTATCTTTGCCCACCTGTAGCAATCAGAGTTATCTAATAATTCTTTCATTATACTCAAGATAATGTAATAATAGTTGCTTATTATTGCAGGGGATTTTAATTATATTGTACACTCACAAGACATTACAGTTTTAAGGCTCTTTTGCTTGATTGGTTGGATGGCAGACTTGTCTTTGGTAGATGTGGTTTTATATGCTGGCCCCATCCCAAGATAATATACTTTATTATATACTTATCATTCCCCTCATTTTGCACATCCGCCATGAGTGGCAGCATTTAACTAGTCTGTACTTGCCTGAACCACCATCCCTCATTTAAAGGGCTTCCCTGCCTGTACTCTGATCATGATGTGCTGGAACTGCCATCTGTCATTTCTGGCTTGGGAGCCCCTAATCCATATATATATATATATATATATATATATATATATATATATATACATACATACATATATATATATATATATATATATATATATATATATATATATATATATATATATATATATATATATATATATATATATATATATATATATATATATATATACACACATATATATATATATATATATATATATATATATATATATATGGAGACTTCATCCATACTACAATCAGCACAAAGACTTTATTACACAGATAATTAAAATGACTCATTAGTTCACAGTGGTTCATTCCATAGGTGACTACTCCCTGCACATCCTATGGAAAGTCTATAAGGGTTTCCTTCATGCCAAAGTATGATCCTGCCTGAATGGGTAATGGAATAAGGACTTGAAATGATTGCAGGAACAGTACCTCTCACACCTTTTGACACAGGCAATGATGACGACTAAGTCTAGTGCTCATCTCCCTACCCTGACCAATATCAAGAATGAAATGCAAGATACTATACATAGAAAAATAGAAATTTTCCTTGACTGATTATGTGTCCAGTATTATGAACTCTTTCATCAAGTCTGTTCCAGGTTAGTTAGGGGATAAAAATGAAACCAGAGGCTATTCACACCCTGGGCCTCAAGGTCACTGACAGTTTCAAGATCTGCGTGTCACTTCAGGATATTCTGTCAAACTTCTACAATTACCAGGGTATTTATAAAAATACAGCCAGTCATGGGGCTGCTTCCTCTAATGGCAATGAGCATGTACTCTATTTCCCAAAGCCTAGGTATGTCTATTATCAGACTGGAAGTCCTTAATCCAATGAAAGCTTTGAATCCCAAACAAGGTGGTGACAGACTTCCCTCTGTAATACATACATGGCTTCCACCACAAGCTGTAACTTTGTTTTGGAAGGCTTGTTCTTCATCTTTTTCTCAGACTGCATTTCTGCCTTCCTGGAACCAATATCTTCTCCTCCCTGTTCTCTCATACCAAGTTAAAAAAAAAGTCACTGCCTTCAAAATATAGACCAATCGACCTGCTCTGTGTTGATAGCAAGATATATATGGCTATTTGGGTAGATTTATAAGCACCTTTACTATCTTCTTTAAACCATTCTAATCAGGATGGTTTTATAAAGATCAGATCCTCCTGGGGTCATATTTTAGGGACATGTTAGGGATTCAGAACAGGCATCTTGCTAACAGACTGATGGCTTTCCTAGCTCTCGATGCAGAAAATGCATTTGGCATTATTTGGCAGCATTTATTTCAAAGTCTGGCCTGGTCTCATTTTCTTTCCTCCTTCATAGAATCTTTAGAGGCTCTTTATCAGGGGTCAAGTACAGCCATGCATATTGTTTTGTACAAATTCCAATCCTTCCACATTTGTAAAAGAGTGCAGCAAAAATGCCCTTTAGCTTCCTTGTCATTCCATCTAACTAATGAATCCTTAGCTCAGGTACTCTGGAATAATTAAATTTCTTGAACTCAAGGCAATATCAAGGACTAACAAAGGTGTTGTGTTGTTCACTGATGACCTCTTAATGTTTTTAAATAATCCATCTGAAACTTTGCCACTTACATGGGACACTCTTATTCATAGTCAGTCCATTCTGGGTTACAAGGTTAATTCTTCTAAATCTGTCCTCATATCTTAAAGAACTAACTTTTCTTAAAAAGATAAGATGAAATATAAATACCTTTAACCTTTCCTCTTTCAAATACTTAGGTATTACATTTACTGCGACTGCATGGGAAACCAAGGAAATTAATACTTTTATGGTCCAATAATTCAGAACTGAAGACTTCCACGAGTTGACTGCTTGGAATATTCCTTTTGAACTTAAACTTCTTTTAATGAAAACAGTATAATATCCAAAAATCTACTATACAATGTAAGCATTTTCTATGAGGATATCTTGCACTGTTTTGTGTAAGTGGGACAATAGTATCTTGAAATTCATTTGGTCCCCTTTATTTTCTGTGTGTACTATGGTGGTGAATTAACCTTCACAAACTCAGGGAAGCATTCACATCCCTAGCTTGGAGACCACATACAGAGTTGTAGCACTAAGAGTTGAAAGAGTGCTTTGTAAACCAGCAAACCCTCCCCACTTGGGCCATTTCAATGGTCCTTATCTTCACCTTCATTCTGTGCCTTTGTCTGATAAATCCCATAAGCAATATAAGAGACATCTCAAGCTTTGTTTGCTTTTGCATTTGGTTTCTGTGTTATGCTGTCTTCTATAGCTACTTTCCAATACATGAATACCCTTTACATGGTTATAGTTACAACTTTTAGGGTACTATCTCCATTTGAACTATTTTTGGTTTCTTCTTTTGCTGCTTACCCCTGCTTTGCTGCTATAGCCTGGATTTTTCCATAGCTGGGTGGGATAAGAACTAAGTTCTTTCTATTCTATTATATCCAAATCTCTTAAATTATTATCAGAAAGAGAATAATTAGATAATACCCTCAGACATACATATCTACTACAATCAGATATACACCATGATTCAAGCTACCTTTGACAGACAAATGTTCAAGGAGTGTATTTCTTCGACAATGGCCCACATTCACTACTCACTGTCTTTTTGCATTGCCCAATGCAATTAGCATGTCCACATTTATGGGTGTTAAAATACAATATTTTTATAATATTGCAAATGACTGCAAACAGGTTCATCCATATCTATGTGACCTAGACAGTGAGGATAATCAGCTTTTCTGGGTCCTACAAATCCCTATTAAAGTTGCATCCTCTCCAAAACGGAGGTTATTCAGCTGGAAATTTCTTCATAGGCTTTTCCCAACTCTAGATATGGTATCCAGGCATACTTCTGAACATATCCCTTTATGTCGGACATGTTGTGTCAATACTTATAAGTCTAATTGGGACCATGTATTTTGGAAGTGTGCGTGGCAACAGCAGCTGTGGTCACAATTTTGTTGAGAGGTGGGGAAGATTTTCCAACTCATTGAATTAGAGAAGATAAGCCTCATGGCTTATAGGGTTCTGTATGGATAGAAAACTTTGCAAATTATCCTCTCTGTTTGCTATTGGTTGCTAAAATCCCCATCGCTCACCATTGGAAATCAACCAACCAACTTCCACAGATATACGACTGTTGGCAAATACGTCAGGCCATATATAAGGCTGTGTTTAATAGCTAAAAGGAAAGGCAAGAAGGCTTCCTTAATTGCAAAGCAGGCTCCTTGTCTTAAATTAGTTCAGTAGCCTAATGTAGCTTGTCTCACTATTATTAGTAATAGTTTTCATATTAGTACATGTAAGTGTAAATACTTCTATGAGTAAGTTAACTCCTTCTGTGTTCTGCATCTTGTCCTTACATTTTCATTTAATATGAATACAATATTTCTTTTTGATGACTGATTTACTTATATGAGCTTCCCTATTTGTACATAGTTTCTACATATATTTTTCTGCCCTTTTGCGGTCAGTAGTTAGTTCAGTATTCCTGGGCGGCCACGGTGGTGCAGCAGTTAGCATTGTTGCCTCACAGCAAGAGGTTCCCTGGTTCGATCCTTGGCTGGGGTGCCTTCTGTGAGGAGTCTGCATGTCCTCCCTGTGGTCATGTGGGTTTCCTCTGGGTGCTCCGGTTTCCTCCCACATTCCAAAGACATGCTGTAGGTGGATTGGACACTCTAAATTGGCCCTAGGTGAGTGCATGTGTGTGTGCCTTCTGTGGAAGGTTGGGCATCGGGCTGGCAACTCAACACTGTAAAACTCCACTGCCAATCATGAGCTGACAGGTGATTCGCTGTGGCGACCCCTAACCGGGAAAAGCCGAAAGAAGAAGTTAGTTCAGTCTTCCTAATTCCTATACTAGTAATATTTCAGTATAAAATTTCATCCTTGTTTTTGTTTCAGGTTTTCAGCTTATTCTCATGTTATGATGTTGCATGCTGTCAAATTCTTAGCTGATTAATGTGCTATAATTTATCTGCTTGGAAATTTGAATAAATAGAATTATAAAAAAAAATTGCACACTACTCAATTTGAATCTTCAGTGGGCTATTTTCTCATTTTTATTACAAGGGGCTTTTTTAGTGATGATGACCAAAAGGGTTATATTTTTGTGTGCACGCACCCCCCCCCCACACACACACACATATATATATATATATATATATATATATATATATATATATATATATATATACATACACATATACATGTACATATATAAATATTGTCTTTGAAGTAATGCCAACACACATTATGTACCACGAAAGGAAGTGATACCATGACCCATTACAGAAGGTAAATATAGTGCGACTTAACTTGGCACATTCAAATGACTGTGTAGGCACAGAGCTGGTACATAGTTTATATCTATCTATATATGATTGTATGTATGCACATGTACAAAAGCTTAAATCTCAGAAACTGCTTTAAATGCTCTAGGAAATTTATGAATGAAAAAAAAAAATAGATATGCAGTTATAAACTATACTTAGTGCTTCAAAATGTAAAGGCAAATGAATAGCTACATCTTGCATTTCTGAACTCCATTTCTTAATATTTGTATATATTCTGAATGTTTCAAATATTCAGATGCTTGAAACATCCACTTTTAGAGAGAAATGAAGGTTTTAGCAATGGAATTATAATAATGCAGCATAGTGATTTTGGTATATATTCTGCTTCTGTCCTAAATATAAAAAGCACAATTAACATATTAGTGTTAAACCAAATCTAAGGTCCTCTCAGATTCTCATGGGTGGAAAAAGGAATGTATGCTTAGAAAATACTACTACTACTAATAATTATGATAATAATAATAATAACAGTAATATTTATGAAAGTCAAAACTTGGGTTATGTCTTCATTTATTTAATCATCACAAAACATGTGATCCAAATGTATGTATTTATTTATTTTACATTTGATGACCAGGAGTGTCCAGCTGAGATATTGTCTTTTTTCAGCAGAGGCCCGGGGAGAAAAGCTCCAAAGATATACAATGCAATAAAAATAGCAATACAGATGCATTTCAATAAGAATAGCAATAAACAAATTTGGTAGTTAAAATATGTAAGCTACATACATGCATATTGTTGACAGATAAAATAATACTATAAACAAAAAAGGAGAATGTTAAAAAAGTAGAATAAGCTGAATGTTTTGGTTTAAAAGGAGAGTTAAGTAAATATAAAATTTTGTATGCAGAGTAGCAGAAACTTAAAAGGTTACTAATTAAAATTCTTCTAAACACAGTCTATTTTCTCAAAATAGACCCTTTCTTGTAGCCATATCCCATACCTGGTTTGGCTAAGAAGTATCTCATGAATTGTGATTATGCTTGATCTATGAAGAATTTTAATTTTCACAATTGGACAACTTAGTTGTACACCACCAACCAAAAGAAAGTGTTTTCCGATTTATTTTTCTGTGAAAAAGTAAAAAGAATTCTGCCCTTAAAATTTTATTTAGCTTCTTAAATTTAAAAATACACAGACAAACACATACATACATGTATGAACACTAAGACAGATGATCAGAAATTATTTCATCAAACCTTTTTTGTGTGGCTCATAAAAATACTTGATATATGCTGTACTCAAAACCTCATTCTGTTTTTTAAAGGCTCACCCAATGCAAATCTAATATAATAAATCTGATGTCATTTATTTACAGGACAAAGGCCACATCTTTTACTAAAATTACATTTTAGACAGATGTTTTTAATGAAGATTTAGCTTCTGTGCTAGCTTTTTACTTCTTATACACTATCCCTAGAAAGCCAGTGAACAAGAGATAATGGCAGTCATTTATTGCTAGAAATAAAAAAAAAAAAAACACTAGTGGTCTTAAAACATTGGTGGTTAGGTTGGAAGTAGACAGATTCCTGTGCTTGTTCATTTTTTTACATTTGTTGTTAGAGACATCCCTTCCCAAAGAATACAACACAGGAATGAATGCATACCTATTGTTTGTTTACTCTTAGCTGACAACAATCTAACCACAACACTGCATTGAAGTTTGATTCAAAAACAAGCAGACACACACATACATACACACGATTCTGAAAAGCCAGCAACCGTTTAATTGTGCTACAGTAAAAGAAATTGTGACTTGGTTTAACTTGTGACTGCATCCTCAACCAGAATGTCCAGATTTGGATAATGTGTACCTCTTCTGTTTGTCTTTTGTTTGACTGTGATTAAACGGGCTTTCACACACAAAGTGTTCCTTCATTGCTGACTATAGAATAATAATCTACTGAGCAGAAAAAAAATGTGAAATGTTCTTTATTAACAGTTAACCTTTGTCCCATTTTGTTCTATAATACCTGTATTTTACTGGGAAATAATATTTAATGTGTATCTGAATGCCATATTGTTTTTCTGGCAATTTGTTGGGAGTATATCATTATTACAGAATATACTGTAGATATTTATTCCATTTACTGCCACAGTGAAAGATGTCTTTGATGTGTAGTACTGCACTACAACCATTTGTTTATATAATGTTTTTAATACAATCTTTAGAAAGTCTAAAGCAGAAGAAAATTGTATATTTTTTATGCCATGCTTTTAATACAATCTTTAGAAAGTCTGAACAGTAAAAAATGGTACAGCTTTTTCATTAAAGACTAAGTGGTATTCTTGGTTCTACTAATACACAATTCCTGAAATCCACAACATATAAAACATTGGGAGGTGTCCAGTCAAATGATAACCTCATTGTCAGCAAATACCTGCATGCACACACACACACACACACACACACACACACACACACACACACACACACACACACACACATATGTACTATGCATATATACCAATTCCAAAACTGCACAAATGTAACAGACCAATATAACAGCAGTTACCCAACTGACTCCATTCCTCCTGCTTCAAATTTAGTACTATAACAATTCAGATGTTAGACATTCCATTAATATTATCCACCACTGAGAAAATAGGAATGGTTAACAATGCAATAGCCTGCTTTCACTAAGTAGAATTTTCTTAGTCACAGATCTTGGTCTAAGAACTATCTTCTTTATTTTTAAATTAGGATGGTAGTACTTATGTAAAATCCAATCATCACAGAAGAAATGGGTAGGAAGTGCAATAATGTAAAAAAGAAATGCTAAGTGTTGATCCACCACATGAGTGGATCCTACAACGTGACCACTACTTGTGCTGCCTTGATGCTTGGATATATGTACATGCCACCATTTTTGGGAAGCAATAAGCATCCCATTTTCTTAAATTCTCAGTGCACTTTACAGAAAATAAAATTATTTTGCTCTAAAAGACATACAGCTACAAACTGCAGGAAATGCCAAAAATTGTGACCAATGCAATTTTGAGTCAGTTTTTCTCTATTCCATGCTACTAGTAAACAATCAGTGTAGATGTTACAAAGGATCAGTCATCTTGCCAAATATCGTAAAACAAGGTTATAATATTTTTGAAGGTAGCAAAACCTTAGATTCATCCAACACCAGGGGCGGCTTGTGCTATAGGACTGCAGCCCCCCAGCTGTGGAACAAAACAAAATAAAAAAAATATTTTTTCTCGAGTCCCGGAATTCATGCATGTGTGATTCACAGATTGGGAATTCCCGCATGCGTGATTCACAGTTTGGGAACTCCAGCCCAGGTGGCAAGAGCCCACCACCATTTGTAAAACATTTGCAGATTTTTCCCTCATACTTGTTCTATTCCTCAAAATCTGTGGTTTCTGTATTTTTGTGTCCTTACAAAGTCAGTAGTGCATTGGTGCAGTGGTAGCATTGTTGCCTGACAGCTCCATGTTCTCTGGTTTGATTCTTGGCTGGGGTGCCTTCTGTGTGGAGTCTACATGTCCTCCCTGTGTTTGTCTGGGTTTGCCCTGGTGTCCTCCCATTTTACAAAGTATGTGTCTGTCTGGAGTGTTTCCCCCTGGGCCTCTGCTGAAAATTGGCTTTTGTTACAAGTCAGATTTCCTGGTTAACAAATGTTAAATACAAATGACAAGCATTTGAATTTCAGACTTCATATTCTTCATAAAGTATATGGTAACACAAAAGCTTTTATTCTAGCAATTTTCTAAGTTTATAAGATGGATATTTGAAATTTGTCCCTATTTTTGGGACCGTATTCCCCCATTATTGGCTTCGTCCAGGTTTTTTGTGCTAAGGTTGAGAGCTATGGTAAGAAATGAATTCACTGAATATGTTTGGGGGCTGTATTCCCCCACTACTGGCTTTGTCTGGGTGTTTTTTGCTAAGAGGTTGAGAGCTATGGTGAGAACTGAATTCACTGAATATGTTTGGGGGCTGTATTCCCCCATTATTGGCTTTGTTCAGGTGTTTTGTGCTAAGAGGTTGACAGCTATGGTGAGAAGTGAATTCACTAAATGGTAGCCATTTAAGTTTCAGTCTTCCTCTCATTTACAAAACGGCTCATATGGCACAGTGTTATGTTGCTCTGACTGTTTTGCATAGGGTTCCTGGGTTCAAGACTTGGCAGTGAAATATATGGTGGTAACACAGCATTTTATTCTAGCTACTTTCCAACATTATACAAGCAATGTTTAAAATGTGTCCCTGGGTTTTGGAGTTTTGCCCCCCCCCAATAAATTTTGGCTTTTTCCAGATTTCTTGTGCTGCAAAGTTCATAGATACAGCTGAGTGATTAGATTTTACAATGAGCTGAGAGCTGCAGGGGAGGAAAAGTTTAGTGCTCCTTATGCTGAGTCTGCTTGCATAGTTAATAGCACAAGTAGTGTACTTGCTTTTGATGCCAGAAGGCTGTGGGTTCTACTCACATGGTAGATAGATGCATTGCTGATACTGTACTGTGCTGCAAAGGGGGGGGGGGGTGGATGCAGCACTCCTTTCTGGTGACGATACCTAGTAACTATGAACCTGTTATCAGTTTGCCATCCATTCCCTATTGCAATATTACTAGCTTATCTTTTTTTAGTGTAAAATAGGCAATTTATTCCTCAAGGGCAATAGGGACTTTATTTGTAGATGAAACAATGAAATATAAAGTTGTTTGCTAGCAACAACCTCTTCATTAGTTACAGATCTCTTTAATGTGGAATTATTTAGATGACTTTTACTTCTTCAGAGATTGTGCATATGTACTGATACTGGTGGACTGTAGAAGCTTGAGTAGACTTTTATGATATAAATGTTCTGGATTGGGCAGTTTTGTCATTATTGGTGCATGCATTTTATTTCATTGTTTACTGGAAAAATGTTCAAAACAAATTTAAAACGCCCTCTAAAACTGTACTGTATTGTGCAAGGAATATAATTTAATACAATCAGGAAGGTGTATGAAAGAGCATGTGTATGTTTCGTGTGCAAGGGGCCTGTGATTTGAAAACAGCCCAAACCCAAAGTTAATCTTTATCTGCCACTGGCAAAATGTATTTTCTTTGAATTTGGGTTTCAATGCTATTTCAATGAATGTGAGTTTCAAGGGCAGAGAAGTTTTAATACTGTCTGTTTTCATTGTGAGACTGCATTGCTTTGTTTAGCAGATATCTATTAGTGTTTGCGCTGTAAAATACAAAATAAAACTTTCAAATGAAGTCCAAATCATTGCAGAAGTAAAGCAGTATGCACATTAGTGTTTATGGTAAATGGGGTAAAATAGCCAAGTAATTGTTCATTGGAATGGCTGCAGGGGAGGGAGACTCCATTCGACCATGATTTTGTGAGGGGGGAAACTCAGACACCCCCGGCTGAACTATACTTCTCAACTGTCCAGATTTTTGCAGAATTAATATATTTTTGCTTCTTATTTTTGGTTTGCTCCTCATAAAATCTGTGGTTTTCTGGCAAATCATTTAGGTTCATAGGTTCATACTAGGCTATCTGCCCTGGGGCAATTATAAGCCTAGCCCAATTCTGTATGGCTTACGCCACCCCTTGATTTGAGTATACTGTGCCCTTTATAAGGTTTAGTTTACTGTGCCTCTGTCTAATAGTGACACGGGAGTAATCCCTGGGACAAACCTATGATCCCCCATCCACTTATCGAGATTCTTCTTGAAGAGATTCAGTGAGGTGCTCTGCCTCACATGAACTGGAATTCTATTCCAGAGCGAAGGGAGCCTTTGGGTTATGAACCTGTCCCTCCAGCAAGTTCTATTTATTTCTGTGCTGAGGTTCAAGTCCCTCGAGTGTGTGGCTCTAAGGGATTTAGATTTACTGAGGTGGAGCATGTCCATTAATTCTGGATTTGACATAGCTTTGTATGTCAGGCATAGATCGCCTCGAAGTAGGCAGTATGCAACTGAGTAGAGTTGGAGTTTTTTTAACCGAGCAGCATATGGCATCTGTTTGAGACCCTTGATCCTCTTGGTGAGATACATTTGGGGTCTTTCTAATTGCTGCAGGTGTCGGGTAAGGTACATCCCAAAAGGGGCATTGTATTCTATGATCGGCCTGATGAGGGATGAATAAAGGGGCACGATTACCTCTCTTGATCTAGATGTGAAACCCTTCGTGATGAGGTGGGCTATGTAGAAGGTCTTTCTAACCACTTTGGCAATGTGGTTTTCAAAGGAGAGATTGCTATCAACTTGGGTCCCCAGGTCCCTAATAACTTTCTCTGTACTTAATGGGTTTCCGCCTATGTGGTAATTTGTGGGCACATTGTTTTCGCCAAAGGGTATGACTATACATTTTTTGGCATTTAGCTTTAAACCATGGCGCTGGCACCAGTTATCTGTCTCTGTGAGACCTTTTTGAAGGATGTTTGTGTCAGCTGGAGAGTTGATTATGGCGCCCAGTTTGCAGTCGTCTGCGAACTTGGTGAGCCATAGTCCTCCCACGTTTGCCTGTACCTCGGAAAAGTATATACCGAACAAGAGTGGTCCCAGGACAGAACCCTGTGGGACGCCACTTGTGACCGGTTTCGAGTCTGACATGGCTCCACAACTCTCACTCTGTGGGTTCTGTCTTTGAGCCAGTTTGCGACCCATCTTGTGACATAGGGGTTTATATTTAAGCTGGATAGCTTATCTATGATGCCCGAGTGGGGTATTGTGTCAAATGCCTTTGCAAGGTCCAGATAGGCTGTGTGGACTACCTTCCCTTCATCTATGGCTTTGGTGACTGTTTCAAAGAAGTCAACCAGGTTCAAAAGGCAGGATCTGCCCTTGACAAAGCCGAACTGGGTAGGATCTAGTGTCTGTAGGTCCCCAATGTCTTTGTTTATGAGCTCCATGATGATCCTCTCCATAGCCTTGCAGACTAAGCTAGTCAGGCTTATGGGGCGATAGTTTCCAGGGTCCGTAGAGGCTCCACCTTTGTGGAGTGGGACCACTGTTGCTGTACGCCATTCTGTGGGCACATATCCTGTAGTGAGGCTGAGATTGTATAGCTGTTTTATTTGAGGGATTAGTTCCTCTTGTAGTTCATGTAGGATGCAACCTGGGATGCCATCTGGTCCCATGGAAGCAGTGTTTTTTGATTTGGAGAAGGCAGCCTTCACCTGAGCATCTGAGATGTTTGGGAGGCAGCCCTCTGCCGGGATAGATACTTGCTCTTTTGGGGGTGAGGGGGTGGAGAAGTTTGCACTGAACCTGTCTGCCAGGATATTGGCGATGTCTGTGGGTTCAGTGTATTTTTTGTCGTTTAGAATCAACTCAGAACAAGTCTGGGAGTTGCATCCCAGGTTTCTAACATAACTGAAAAAAGCCTTATGATTGTCTTTGGTGTCCTGTGCAATTTTTCTCTCGAAGCTGGCCTTGGAGGATTTTATGAGGGATCATAATTTTTTGCTAGTACTGATCAGAGATGCCTTCCCTATTAGGGATTTTGCTCTATCATGTAGTAGCTTCCTCCTTCTGTTGTACAGTTTATTTATGGCAGGGGTCTACCAGACTGGATGCCTGCCTTTGGATGATTGGGTCTTGTTTTTGCTTGGGATAGCATGATCCATGCATTCCTGGAGATGTCCGTAGAATGCATTTATATAGGATTCTGCAGTTTGGGCTGTAGTTTCCACTGGCCCTAGGGCCTTGAAGGATTCCACTTCGGTTTTGAGAAGTGAGAAGTTCGCTTTTGAGAAGTTTTTCACTGTGGTTTTCTGGGCTGGGGGTGGGGTCGGGATGTGGACATCCAATGAAATTAATTTATGGTCTGATCTTACCAGTGAGGGATATACTTCTGGTGTGGAGCATAGAGTCCCCATGTTGGTAATAATCAGGTCTAGTATGTTGTCCCCTCTTGTGGGAGTGGTGACTAGTTGTTCCATAGCATTTGAGTTTATAATTTCCAGGAATCTTTGGGCTAAGGTGCTGGGGCTTGAGTACTGCTCCCAGTCAATGTTTGGGTAGTTGAAGTCACCCAATATAATGGTGTTCGGAGAGATCTTCATGTTCTCCAGTGTTTTCAAGAAAGCCGAATGGGATTCCTGACTTTGAGAGGGTGGTCTGTAGGATGCTATAAACTGAAAAGCAGTCTTGCCCACTGTTAGTTGCACATGGATGGTCTCCGATACTTCGTGCAATGCCACTAACCTGGAGGTGTGGATATCCTTGATAAATATGGAAACTCCCCCTCCTTTTGTGGTTCGGTCTGGGTTTTGGGGCCAAAAAGCATGATACGAGGTATAGCCTGGTAGTGCTGGGGTGCTCTCTGGAGCCTTGAACCAGGTTTCTGTCACTGCACAGATGTCGATGTTCTCCATACTGAGGAGAGCTTTGAGTGCGTGCATCTTGAGGTTAAGACTTCTGGCGTTTAGCAGAATTACCCTTAGTTTCTTGTTCCTTGTGCTGTCTATGGGGGTGGGTTTGACTTTTGAGCCTTGCCTAAAAAAGGCACTATGGAGGTGGCAAGAGCCTTTGCCAATATCCAAAAGCCCAGTGGTGACAGGTGCAAGCCGTCCCTAGCGAAGCAACGTGGCTTGTCGAGCATGTCATCCCAGGCTGACAGACACTGGATCCCCTTTGAATGACACCAAAATTTTAGCCAATTGTTAAAATCGATCATTTTGTCTTTGTACTGTGGCATCATTCTAGGTGAGGGTAAGATGCTGCTCAAGGTCAGGGTCATACCAGCCTGGGCTACATGATCAGAGAGCTCCTCTATGTCTCTTTTCATGTAGTCCAGGGAGGTACGTCTCAGGTCATTCACACCAGCATGTACAATGACTGAGTCATATTTGTATTTGCTTTGGAGTGACCTGAGTGCTTGCGTTATGTGTCAGATCCTAGCACCCGACAGGCAGCTCACCGTGACCTTCTCTTTATTCAGCCTGGTGATTGGGACGTCACTGTGTCTGACAATAGAGTAACCTATAACAAGAGGATCAGGTGTGTTATTCAGCCTTAAGGGCTGTGGCTGCTTGGCACACTGACTTTGTGGGTTATGTGTTGTGTGTGTTTTGTTTTGAGGTAGCGTTTGCTTGGATGTCTGCTTTGGAGGTCTCTGTTGCTTAGGTAGATTTTTATTTAGAGCCTCCGAGTATGTTTTTGTGTATTTATGTGTTTGGTTCGCTGATGTGGTGGGACTACGTGATACTGGAATTGTGTTGTGTGAGGTTACCTTCTCTTCCTGACTGGTTACACCAGTTTTGAGATGAGAGAGCTCAGCCTCCAGTTTGGCTAAATAGTTGCATCTCTCACATATATTTGAACCTGTTTGGAGGAGGAGAGGGTTATCCGTGTACATGAGACAGTTGTAACATTGCCTCAAAATTCCCAGATTCACCAGCTGGACTGGAGAGGAAACCATTGACTGACCTTTGGACATGCTAGAGTAACAGGGAAACTGAATTTAAGATGGACCAATAGAGGACAGGGTAATCATAGAGAGTATAAGAGTAAGTAGTGCTTATGGTTTAATAGTGCTAACTTGTAGGATTACTTAATTGGACCAGTGAAGGGCCTTAGAATGAGAATATGGTGTTTTAGGAATGAAGTCACTAAATAATGACAGACACTGAGTTTCAGACTTCATAACCTTCAGAAAAATGCATGCTAAAGCAAGACCTGTTATTCTATCAACTGTCACAGTTTATACAAGAGCAATTTTTAGTACTGTTTATATGTTCCCCCAATATATTTGGCCTTGTCCACATTTCCTGCATTAACAGGTTGAGAGGTACGTGCAAATAAATTGCTTTGTAGAATTAGGCATATCCAAACATCTCAGCTGTCCCCGATTTTGGCTCAAAATGTTGCTCTTCCCCTAATAATCCCTCTGGCATTTTTGAAGAAAACATGGAGGGTTTACAATTAATAAATAACTATAATAATCAGAGTTATAGATTACTTATATTTCAGAAATGCATGTAGATTCTCTTATTTTGTCAGCTGCTCAAGTCAGCAGTACTAATATTAAAAAAGTACTCGTTCTTTGACAGGTTCCCAGCTGTATTGTGTGGCTATTTTATATTTTTGCATCACATTTTTGGTCCGTTTTTTGGCAAATTAGTGGCAAATCATTAAAGACTGAAGTTAGAAAATAATGAATGACATTTGTGTTTCAGATTTCATACCCTTCAGAAAATTCATACCAATGCAAGACCTACTATTCTATTATCTTTCTAAGTTTATAAGAGCAATATTTAAAAATTGTCCTTATTTTTGGGCCTTTGTCCCACTTCTATGTATGGCTTTGTCCAGATGTCTTGCTCTGAGGTTGAGAGGTATGACAAATGTGTCAGGGCCGTCACAGTCAGTCAGAGACATTTCAAATTGTGACATACTTGTTGCACCCCACTCCCCCACGTAGTGACTCTGGATGTGTCCAAGCAAGGCAAGGAGCAGTTATGCAGTGTAAATGTGCAGAGTATCCCCCCATCCAAGGTATACACAAGTACTACAGTGGCTTTTCATCTGTCCTTGATTTTGCAGAATGTTCTGGTTTCTGTCATATTTTTATACTGTTGATTTATGCATATTATTATTCAGAAAGTGCCTGTTGCTCTGTGTTTAAGTAGCAATGCTTTAATGACCATCAGGTAAGCTTGTCTAAGATTGTAAGATGCAAGTAAGTTTTAATAAGCATACTGTTAAAGAACTGCCAACATTGAAAGCCTTTCTGTTGTTGCCATGCAGAGAATACTTACATAACTTGATAACATACAAGGCTTGGGTATCGAAATGCATATGACAGTATTTGTAATAAAGGACAGGATTACATAATTTTAAGAAGCTCATTACATTTGTTGAAGACTTGCAGTCACCTTTGCAGGCTTTACCTGCAAACTAAACAGAATGCCAGTCTATTGTGTGGGTTCCATAACCTGTGCAGTAATCCTTTAAACAATGTATGTTGAGCTTGTTTCTTGTTTGCTTTTCATTTTTTTACTTTGATCATGTTTTCCCCATGAAACAAGTAGATAGTTATCAGGCAGCAGGTCTTTTTTGGATAAGAAACATTCTTACAAGTGGGGGTATTACAGAGATTGCTACTTTCAGCATGTTACTTGGTACTTTAGTAAAGCTGAATATAAATTATATTTAAAACTGCAGTGCAAGGAGAAGTGGTTTGAGTTGAGTGCTGCTTGTTTTTCTTATACTTGATTTTGACTGGCATTCCAGTAATGTATTTAAAAAGTAATTTATTTTTTCATGCCTCACAACCTTTTTGTTTCCATCTAGATATTAAGTAAGCTGTCATGCAGCCAATGCATTGAAATATTTTTTTTCTTCTAAACTTCATTTTGTCTTGATTGGACTCTCATAATGATGGTTTGGCACCCAGGGTAGCGTATTTAATTAAAGTTACAGTTTTTGTAGTTTTGAGCATAGCTCCTCCCCTTTCTAGTTGGCCACACCCATTCCCACTGAACCCACCCATTCAGCTGTCTCCTGCAGCCTCCCTTTGATTTGAAGCCGCCACTGTCCAACACACACATATATTACAATTGCAGAATGTATCTATTGATTAGAACAGTCTCTTTCCACCTGAGTATGGAATCAGCTGAGTATGCAAAATTTATGCCAAGACAAGGCAAGGCGATTTAGACTAAAATATGCCTATGTACAGTTAATGGAGTTTAAATGTTGTCCTTGTTAACCTAGACTGAATAAGTTCATGCAGAGCAAAAAACCACACATTTACACATTATTTAATCCAAAATGTTTTTCGGCAACTGTGCCACTTAAAATAAGTAATCCAGGCCTGAGCAAAAAGAAAAACAATCAGTCATATGCTTATTAGTTATCTGCTAAATAATCTCTTGGAATGCCTCAAACATTTAGCATGACTGCAGAGACAGTCCACTGTAGTGCTGAAAGTCTTCATGTACACCTTAAAGTAACCATTTTGAATGGGCCCCATGATTTATTCTGCAATTACCTTTACATTTTTTGTAAGCTTAAGAAAAGAAGAAAAAAAAAACAAAGACTCAAAATTCAATTAATAGTAGCCAAAACCTGAACTAGCTGTAACTTGCAGCGAACTAAAGAAAATCATGCAAAATATAGCCATGAAGGGATTTAAAAGGGTAACAAAAATTTTCATATAAACCTTATTTGAGGGTGTGCTAAGGCCTTAAAATTTATTTGCTAACTGCGATAATAATATTGTGATGAATGTCTAAATTAATATGAAGTTGAGGAAAAGAAAATTCAGAATCTTTACAATTTTCTATGAATTCAAAAAAACAGACTTCCTGGAAGCAAAAATAGTCAACCTAAATTTTGTATAACAGCATAAAAAAATTAGCAATTTCCACATAATCTTTAAGCCCTTTTCTGACAAAGGTCTAGATTCCCAAAGACTTGTTTTTGGTCTAAGCAATATAGTCTGGTGTAAGGCCTATAAAGCAGGCTTATACCAGACTAAGTCAATTACACTGAGAGCAAATCTTCTAGAATTAGGCCCAAATGCTTGAAATACAGTTAAACATATGACTTTCAAACAGAATTTTAAGAAAAGAATTTCCTGTCTTTTTGCTGAAATGTACGTTTTTGGCTAATATTTAAATGGCCTGCCTTATATTGGTCATTCTGGATATTTTTAATTTCATTTTACTGGAGGATTTTTTTAAATGATGTATTCATGGAAATCAGTAATTATTTTTTCATTATACTTGCCAGAATTAATTATTTGCTCCTTACTCAGGCCACATGTTAATTC
Source organism: Protopterus annectens (assembly GCF_019279795.1). Taxonomy (NCBI): domain Eukaryota; kingdom Metazoa; phylum Chordata; order Ceratodontiformes; family Protopteridae; genus Protopterus; species Protopterus annectens. Next base: position 314,137,242 of record NC_056749.1, on the reverse strand, counting down.
TAAGAATATAACAAAAATATGTCCCAGCTTTTAGTAAATTGAATGTCTGGGATTTTGCTTATCTTCCAATAAGTTTAAATTTCTAATTTTGTAATATAAACATTTCAAAGTAGCCTTACATTGGAGCTTTTAAGATTTTTTTTGGCAAATTTGCACCTAAAATAATTGGAGTGTAATATGAAATAATGCCTGTTTGAGCTTTCCTCTCCTTACAATGGCAATAGGTTCCAGTGAGGGAAAATACTTTAAACATGCTTTTTGGTCTTAAAAGCTAAGTGATTAAAAAACAGGTATTAGGGAAAATTGTTTTTCTAATTGGATAGTAGTAAAAGTTCATAAAAATGAAGCAATTTACCTTAATTCCATTTCTGTAATGGGTTATATAGATTGACATTAGCATTTCCAGTAATAAATATTATTTTTTGTTTTTTACTGGCTTTTTGCCCTTGTTGCCTACTGATTATTAGTGCTCTTTTGACCAACAACCCATTTGTTCCCTGTTAATGAGATGGGAGTTGAACAGAAGATAGTCATCATAGGTGGACTGGCTTTTCTGCTTGCACTCTACTGGGGAGGAATACAACAGACTGACTGCAGAGGTCATCTCCTCAATTCTGCAAGAGTCATGCCCTGAAAATAGCCCTGCCCTTACCCAGAAAGCATGAGCGGTGACTCTCTGGTCAATTCCAGGAAAGTCACACTGACTTGGTGTGTTCCTGAGATTGCACCCCCCCCCCCCCCCAACACGCACCTACTAACCTAGAGTGCTAAGTAGAACAAACCTCTTTAGTCTCAAGACCTGCCTGGCTCTTCCAGTGCAGGAATCACTAATTAAATCCCAGTCACATCGGACATCATCATGTGTACCATGCAGCCATACACAATAACAATGTTACTGCTACATTGCCAATATTACAAGCCAAGAAGTAAAGTGCTTGCATTTAAAAAATACTCATAACTGACAAATGGGATATACAAATAATTTATTATACACAATTCATATTTATATTGTATTTTAACCAGTACAATCAGGCCTGCAATATGCTGAAAAGTGTCTACTAATGTATGATCTGCACAATGACAAATAATAGTCATTCCACTGCTTTTTGCTTCCAGAGTTAATTATAACTTGCTTAAAAGATTTACAAGACAAAAGCAGTGAATGTATTTCAGTATATAAATACATTTCTTGCCAGCATTAGTTTAGTTCCTGGATACTGCAATAAATTCTTCAGGAATTTACTTTTAATAAAATGGGTAAACTATTAACTTTAACAAAACGTATTAACATGTATGCCAACTATTTTATATATATGCAGCAGGAAGGAGCACCTCAAACTGACAAAACTCCTTCCAAAAACAAATAGTACCCTATACAGATGAAAAAAATATATATAAAATAAAGAAAGAAAAAAATAAGCAAACAAGAGGCTATCCAAGAGTGATATCTAAGGTCTGTAAATTCAAAGCCTTTATTTCTTCTCAGCCTCTCTGGTAGAATGCAGAAGAGAACAAAAATGTTACATCTTTATAAGATACCCGCAGTATTGCTGAAAACTTCAACTTGGAATGTATTCTTTGTTGTCATACTGCTTTTCTAATCTGACTAAATGTCTATTTTTGAGACAGCAGTTATGAGTAAATTCTGGAATATAAAAATGAAAGAATTACTGCAAACTGAGAACCAAAACAAAACTTGATAAAATAAATGGAACCAACAAGCAACAGTCCACTCCAACTTCAGTCCAAAGGATTTATTAAGCACTTTCATCAGCTCAGTCACCTGACTTCTTCAGAATAATTGCATGACATAACAAAGCCATATTTATACACAAATGAAATCACATGACATTTAACAAACGTCATCTAAAATCCACAACCCTTACAAATATGAAAATAGATATAAATACTCTTTATATATCTAAAAAAAATATTTGGTTAAATAAAAAAAAAATAATAATTTATTTAAAACTAACCAAAAAAACACCACAGTTTCAAAAAACTACTGATACTAACACTGTCATTCAATCCTGGTGAGAAAGTGGCATTTAATTTTATTTGCCACCATAATTCCTTAAAATGAAGTATTTCTTCCCAAGGACCTCCCCTTAAATCTGGTGTTACTTTATCAACTACTAAACATCTAAATGTATGACTGGGGTATTGCACAATATGCTTGCTTAAGGCACTATTTGTGCTACGAATTCTGATGTCCTGAATGTGCTCATAAATCCTATCTTTAAAACTTCTCTTGGTTTTACCAATGTAAAACCTGGCACATTGACAACAGAGGGCGGCATATACCACCCCCTTGGTAATGCAAGAGTAATTCCCTCTTGCCCTCACCTTAATACCATTGATAACTATCTTGTCCACTGAAAGAATGTGAGTACACTGAGCACAAAAACCACAAGCCTGAGTGCTCTTACCGTGCTGTATTCCATCATAGTTCATACTCTGTAACAAATCTTTAAAAGTTTTGCTCCTTCTAAAAATAATAGTAGGTGAGATCCCTAACTTATCTGTGACCCCTATTTGTCTACTTAATACGGCCCAATTTTTGCTCAAAATATCAAAAATTTCACTATGGTCAATAGAAAACCTAGTAATAAAGGATGTAGCTGGAAATAAACCTTTCTTAACTTCATTACAAACAACTGAAGTGGCTGAGGCATTTTCCTGACAATCAATAGTCCCCTTAAGTAATGGACTAAACATTCCTGAGACCCTTTTCTTAACTTCATCCAGGGCTCTCTCAATAAAATCAAATGGGTAGCCTCTTGCTAAAAACATATTGATCATTTTCTTACATTGATCTTGAAAATCTACCTCCCTACTGACCATATGGGAGATCCGAACAAATTGCCCTTTTACAAGGCCCCTTTTAACATGCAAAGGGTGACAGCTAGTATAGTGCAACAAACTGTTGCTGTAAGTAGGCTTTTTTTTTTTATTTAACCAAATTTTTTTTAGATATACAAAGAGTATTTATATCTATTTTCATATTTGTAAGGGTTGTGGATTTTAGTTGACGTAACTGTTAGACGTTTGTTAAATGTTATGTGATTTCATTTTTGTATAAATATGGCTTCATTATGTCATGTAATTATTCTGAAGTCAGGTGACTGAGCTGACAAAAGCGCTTAATAAATCTTTTGGACTGAAGTTGGCGTGGACTGTTGCTTGTTGGTTCCATTTATTTTATCAAATGAAAGAATGAATTGAACAGAATTTTGTATTTCTTCAATGAAAATTCAAAATCAGGCTTCTTTCCACACACAAACAAAATAGAAAATAACAGCCTATTTGGCACCCGGAAATGACGCACAAAGTCTGTGAAATTCTCCCAGCTTAATATTACCTAAACCATTATTATAGCTATCTTTGTATACTTCTGAGAAGAAGTTACAGACAAAATAAATACTAGTTGGACATTATCCACATGATCAGAGATACCAAATATTCTTAAAATAACTCGTCTAACATGAACATTTAAGTTTAAAGATTTCTCTGAAAGCTCAACTATTAATTGAGATAAAACATGTTTTTTTAACCCCTGGCTCTGAGACACAGAAATATAACTCTCTGAGACCCAGAAACCAAACATCAATTAGCAGCTTGGGAACATGGAAAAGCCAGGGCAGGATGGGCAGAAAATGGGTGACTTGTGTTTGCTCACTGACCTGAGACAAACATTTGCAATGGTGGGAGTGATGTAGGCAACTTTACTGAGAACAGGCCCCATTGGAAGGGAATTGGGTGCACTCATTCAAGCCAGTGTGGTAACCCTTGTGGTGGTATGTCAAGGAGCATGCACATCTCCATATTAAGAGCAGAGGGAGTCCCTCTACAGTGACATGCTGCCCACATCAGCAATAGGGGTTGGGGATAGGCCCCATCTATAAAAATGCCCTAATAGCTACCAGAATGATGGCTCCAAGATCAGATATTGCCACACAGAGTGTGAATGGGCTGGGAAAAACTTTTTCTCCATGAGGAACAACTGTATCAATAAATCGCAGGAAAATAATCAGCGGGCGATGGGGTGTAACTTTTTTTATTTTTATGAACCAGATGATGTCAGTACTGCAAGTGAGATGGCTTAAACTTGAAGTTTTTGAGTTGGTTTAGCCTGTGCTAATTTAATAATTTTTAAGCAATTCAGTTATTGCCCAATTTTATGAAAAAAATTTAACCATAAATTTAAGGTATCAATCTCCTGTAAAATGGCAACAGCCCATCCTGTAGTTAGAAAGTTACTATAAGAGGGATTACTCATTATTTGAAAAGTTATAACATTAGCAATTTCATGTGAAGTAATATAGTAAGTTCTTAAGTGCTGCAAGTTACTCTCCGTACCCTCTAATTTGACTTTTTTAATAATGTACAAAAAAATGGCTTAACAAAACATGTATTTCATGATGCAAAGACAGATAAGGATTTTTAGCTGTACTATCTTCTGGATCCATCTGTACCTCTATAAAAGATGAATTTTTGTGTCTGCTGTTGTAATACATTGGCACTGGTCACAAGTTTTTTTGATGTTAAAGAAAAACCTCTGTCACATTAAGTGGAGTTGGGCTAGAGTCATAATTTATTTCACCAACATTTACTCTTGAAACAGGTATGAGTGATAGCTTGGCCATTTTTTTTAAATCTGTTGCTATGTTCTTTATGATGGTAAAGTTCCATTTCCAACCTCATTCAGAATACTGGACTGACTTGTTTGTTTTTTCTTTACTGTTTTGGTCATACTGTGAAAGACAAACTCTGTTGCTTAGAACTACATTTCCTCTAGATAAGCGGGGAATTTGGGCATAGGGAATTTACTGTTGAACTGCAACGATGCCTGCATGCTCATCTTCACTCCCCCTTAAATGATGTGCTCAGGCAGAAAGATACTGTAACTACGCAAGGTTGTTATATTACTACTGGATACACTTCTCCCTTTCACACAAAGAAACATAAATGTTTACCAACAAAAGCACACTTAGATCTGCCATTCCCTGCCCTACAGGCTTAGTGGTGAATCTCAGAATTGTATGGTTAATACACTGTAAATGTTAGGCTTTTGCACCTTTCCTAAAGAACTAATACACTGTTTTCCCCAAACAGACTTGCCTTTGATATACTGCTGTATTTATCCTTATGATTATATGGGGTATCCCAGAGTACTGTATGTATATTATTGTATAACTCAGGACATACTTACACAGAGCAAATATATGGTCTTCCAATGGAAGCAGAATTTTATGTTTACTGTCTGGCCAGTTCCAATGTCTTATCAGTCCACCACTTCTCTCTCTCTACTGTTAGTGTGATTTTTTTTAACAAATGAATATATAATTAATTACTTCTGCAAGGTATGCTCATATTAGTTTCTGTATATATATGCAACATCCTGGCATGCGATCAGCATTAAAAAATGTGGAATTACTTAAAATATCTGATGATGAGCATAAAATATATGCCATTATGACATGGTCTACTTGAGAAAGCATTTAATGCTGATATGAGAAAATTTAAGGCATCATGACGAAACTAGGGTAGCTAGTAACTGTAGCATAGTCAAGATACTGGTTTGCTGCGTCTGTGGCCGTTTGTTCTGAGCACATTTTGAAAGGCTATCTTGGATTGAAAGGAGCTTTCTGTACTCTAGTTGAGAGGACTGTGCTGATTGGAACCATTCTGGTGAAGGGTGGTTGGTCTAGGGCTTGGAATAAGCATCCTCACTATTCCTTTTGAACCTTTTTAATTTTATTTTCAAGTTGTTAGCTTCTGGTATTTAAGCCCTGCACTGAGCAGGTTTCTGCTTGTTTGTACCCAGCTGAACTGAGGTTGGCTACCAGCCACAACTCTGAGCTGAGATACCAGATGACCAGAGGCTTATGAGCTTCGTTATTGCCTGCCGCTTACTGTATTTATATACTGTATACTAATCTACACTGTTGTACTGCAATTGTCTGTCTTACCGGGCCTGTTTAATCAAATTTTATTGTTGTTTACATTGTTTACTAAGCTCTTTTTTGCTATTGTCACTGTTTACGTATTTGCCAATGTTTTTCACTGTTGCAAAGCAATCTGTTTTGTTTGTTCTGGTTTTCCCACTAAGCAGTGTTATAATAACTGATGTCAGCTGTTTGAAACATTCTTTAAAGTTTCATTGCTGATTTTCTGCTATTTTAAACATTTTTTAGTGTCTCACTGCTATTTTTCTGCTATGTTAAACATTCTCTAGTGGTTCCCATTGAAACTAGGGTAGCTAATAGTATAGTCCAGATACAGGTTTGCTGTGTCTGAGTTTATTTGTAGTGGCTGTTTGCTCTGAGCACATTTTCAAGGCCATCTTGGATTGGAAGGTGACTTTATACACTATAGTGAGAGGATTGTGCTGATTGAAAGTGGTCTGGTGAAGGGTGGTTGGTCTAAGGCTTGGAATTAGCATCATCACTGGTCCTTTTGAACTATTTTAAATTTTTTTTGAGTTTTTAGCTTCTGGTATTTAAGCCCTGCATTTGAGTAGGATTCTGCTTGTTTGCAGTTCGCACAGCATCATGCACTGCTGTGCAAATGTGTGCCATAGCTGTACTGATTAATTCAACAGTTTTCCCCTTAGTTAAAGCTGTAGCACATTAGTGAAGCCCTCATCCTTACTACTTTCCCAGTCAAAGAAATACTGCTAGTGAGATGAAACCTATTAAATTACCAAAAACAAACAAAAAAAAAAAAAAAAGAGGCAGAAATGTCCATCCACCGAGCTTCTCCTTGAGCGATCCTGAAAATCCCCCCTAGTGACATCAGTCTTCAACCTAGCATTATGGACAGTTGGACCACCCTTGTTTCTCCTGTCAACCTTGTTGACTTGGATCTCTTGAGGCAGTGTACCAATTGCCTCATGTAGACCGACAGACCTCTATTGATAACTCACTCTAGTACAGAGTGTGAGAGATGTATCTACACCAAGAATGTTGACTCCATGCACTCTCATACTCAAAATAGTAACACAGAAGATGTTGTCAACCCACCCACAACTACACATGCACATACCACTACTTATACATATAGTACACATCCAACACAGAAATTAACATACATGGAGGTTCTCTCAAAAATCTAACCAGAAACCTCCAAAGCACAAGACTGCTACAACTAACTCAGTTTTCCAGAGCACCCATGATGCATACCAGCACCATTGTCTCACCTACCAAGCCCGTAAGGCGTAACACTCAAAAACCAAAGTTTTTAGTCATTGAAGACTCAATAGTGAGGCACACAGATGCCTCACTCACCAGGTTGGACAAGGAGAAATTCACAGTCAGCTGCCTGTCCAGTGCCGTGATTCATCAGCAACAAATAACATTATGACTCTGTCATAGTTCATGTTGGAGTGAACAATCTGAGATGTACCTCGCTGGACTATATGAAGAGAGACATGATTCAGCTCTGAGTATGTGTCCTAGTCAGGTATGTCCTTAGCCTTGAGCAACATACTAACCCTCACCTCGCATGATGCCACAGTATAAACAAAAAATGACTGACTTCAATAATTGGCTTAGTTTTTGGTGTGATTTAAAGGGGATCCAGTTCCTGTCAGCTTGGGAAGCCATGGTCAACAAACCTTGCTGCTTTGCCAGGGACAGTTTGCACCTGGCACCTCTAGGCTTTCAGCTGCTGGCAAAGACTCTTGCCTCCCCCATAGTGCCTTTTTAGGCAAGGTCCCAAAAACAAACTTACCGATGTGAAATTTGCCAATCATAAAAAAGTAAGGGTCATGCTGCTAAACTCTAGGAGCTTAAACCAAAAACTGCACACCCTGGAAGTACTTCTATCACTGTAAGATGTAGATGTCTGTGCAGTCACAAACCTGGTTCATGGCCTCAGAGAATACCCTGGCCTTGCAAGGCTACAATGCCTTCCACACCTTCAGATCACAAAAGGAATGTGTGAGAACCAAAGGAGTTGGTGTTTCTATCTATATTACAGATAAATTCAGCTCCTGACTAGTTTGACTGGACAACTCCATGGAGTTACTCCAAGTTGAGGTTATGGTGGGAAAGACCCCCATTCAAGTCATAGCCAGTTATAGATAACCATCCATGGGTCATGTTGCGCATGAAGCCTATGTGACCAAATTGGAGACAATCCAAATATTACCGAGCATTCTGGTTATGGGGGATTTCAATTATTCCTCCATCAAATGGGAAACCTATGCTAGCCCAAACCTGCTAGTGCAAAAGTTCCTTGACTTTGTTAACTGAAATGCCTTGGAACAAATTGTACATACTCCACAACAGGAACAAACATACTAGATCTGGTCCTCACTAACATGTCAAACGGATGCACTACCACAACTGTTGGACCCTTATTGGTTAAATCTGACCACAAATCAGTCACCTTTGAGCTGACATTAACACCTGAACTCACAAAGAGTGAAATCCGTCTAAAAAACTTCACCAAGGCAAACTACATCCTCCTAGGTGAAGGTATAAAAGCATTCCGAGCCCCACCCCCAGATGGCAGTGGTAACTACATCAAAGCTTACACTAAAGCTATACAGTCACTTGCATAGATGTATAGACTTGGTTGTGCCAGAAAGCATCAAAGCCAGAGCCCCAAGCAAAAGCAAGTGGCCATGGTGGACATCCAGTACCAACAAAGTTGCTGTCCATGAAAACAAAGGTGAGACCCCAACAATGGAAAATCACCCTCCTCAGCCGAAACAAGCAAACAGACAACTTATCAAATCCTCTAAGGGCCTCTTTGAGAAAAACTTATCTAGCACAGCTAAGGATAACCATATGGCCTTTTACAGCTATGTACATAGCCTAACGATAGGACCCAAGCATGTGCAGAACTAATGACAGATTGTATCACACACTGATCCCACAGAGGATATCAAACTTGCTAGCAGATAGGTTTGGTGAAAATTTCACCCTTCTATACCTTCCAAATCTAGCACAAACCTTGCCCCCCCCCCCACCCTACATATCTGAAGAACAGGTCATCAAAGCCATGTCCAAGGCCAAAAAACACAGCCTCTATGGGACCAGACAGCATCACAGACTATCTTCTAAACAGGCGAAAACATGAACTAGCATCACCATTAGGTACCCTTTTCGTTTATAGTCTAACCACAGGCTATGTTCCAGCGGAATGAAGAACAGCAGCAGTTATTCTCCTCCACAAAGGTGGCATAGCAACAGGTCCAGGGAATTACAGACCCATAAGCCTGACCAGCCTCATCTATAAGGTCATGGAACATATCACTATGGACCAGAACATATCACTATGGACCTTATAAATAAAGACATAGGTGACCTCCAAACCCTGAATCCTACCCAATTCAGCTTCATCAAGGGCAGATCCTTTCTGTTAAATCTAGTGTATTTTTTCAAAAATGTGACCAGGGCCATTGATGAGGGCAAATTTGTGCACACAGCATACCTTGACTTGGCAAAAGCTTTTGACACAATCCTGCACTCAGACATTACCGATAAACTTAGCAAACTGAATGTAAACCCCTTCGTTGTAAGATGGGTTGCTTACTGGCTCACAAACCAGACACACACTATCAAAGTGGGTGACTCCACATCAACCATCAGACCTGTTACCAGCGGGGTGCCACAGGGGTCAGTGCTGAGCCCCCTACTGTTTGGTATATACGTCTCAGAAGTTCAGGTCAAAACTAAGGGGTTGTGGCTGACCAAGTTTGCAGATGACTGCAAACTAGGTGCAATTACTGAATCCCCAAATGATGTCAGTATATTCCAGGAGGGCCTTACACAAACCAACAACTGGTGACTTAGTCATGTCTCAAACTGAATGCAAAGAAAAGCATCATCATTCCCTTCAACACAAACAATGTCCCTTCACACTACTAAGTCAACAAAAATACTCTAAGTACCCATGAAATGGTAAGGGACTTGGGTTCACAAGTTGACAGTGACCTTAACTTCGACCACCATGTGTCTACTGTAGTAAGGAAGGCTTTCTACATAGCACACTTGATTAGTAAAGGCATCACCTTGATAGCAAAAGAGGTTATAACCCCTCCATACTCAGCACTAATCCAGCCCATAATTGAGTATAATTCCCCATTCGGTATGTACCGTACAAAGCACCTACAGCAACTGCAGACATCTTAGACGTTTCTAACAAAGAAGATCAAGGAACTCCAGCACATGCCATACTTAGACTGACTAAAGTCCCTGTCACTTTACTCTGTATCATATAGAGTTCTTAGGGAAGACTCATGCCTGGCTTACAAAGCAATCTCAGAGCCAAACCTAATGAACTTGCTGCATATCTGTAAATCAAATGAGACTAAGGCCACCCATTCAGGGACCTAAATATGGCCTGAAACTTAAATAGGACCAGCTGGGGGAACAGATTTATCTCCCAGCGACTGCTGGCCTTTGGAAAATCCTACCTATTCATGTGAAACAGAGCACCTTTATTACACTGTTCAAAAGGAACCTGAACGAGTGGATGGGGCACCATAAATTCTTACCGGGAATACCACCCACAACACTCCAGGACATAGGCAGTCATTACTAAATGAAATCCTGGGTATTAAGTAACATTTCTATGGCATTACATTTGGATGAAATGGCTAGGCTTGAAATGACCTCTGGGTCGATAGCCTAGTAATATCCTATGATCCTAGGATAATTGCCAGTAACCAGGGCGTGTCATTTCCCTTTGGCTAAATGGAATCTCACTTTTAAGCCATGAAGACCTATTCCTATTTGTCCTCCTATTTCTTCACAAAACTAGTAGCTCTACAAAAGCAACCTTATAGGTGGTCACTGTACTGGTGGTTGAGTGGCTCATGTGCACAAATTTAAGGTTATGGTGAGTTTCACATCAATGTATTGCATTGTGTCAGCCAGCTGTGCACTTTTTAAGTTTTTTCCCCTTGCCTTCACTGTGGTGTAACTATGGAGTTAATTTCTGTGTGTGTGGATCACTCTCCTTTTTAGTTTTTTCAGATCACCATTTTTGATATTAATTTTTGATGAATGGTGAGCCAAATAATCATAGATGCTGCATAGAAAAACCCACAACAAACATCCACAGTAGAGACGTAAATCTACATCAATAAATATGCACGATTCACTGGATGGACAGGTTCCTGACTCAATGTATTCCAAGCATAGATAATAAATTACCACTACAGGTGAAACAAAGAACTACACTGGCTACCTCTAAATTCTAGTCTTTATGATTGGATTCAGGCAGAATGCAGCAATAGGCATTAAATAAGAAAAATACATAAATACATTTTCATACTTTTTTGAATGACTACATACTGTCAATTTAAGGATTAAAAAAATAAATAAATAAACAAACTAAGTTTTCCTGTGACTGTCTACTGCTGTTTCCTGCTTTCAGCCAATGAAACAGGAACTAGTCTAGCATGGGCATGACATTTAAGCAGAATGAGAAGCAAACCTAACAGGAAGCATTTGGAGTAATGGCTGGAGTTGGAGCATAACAGCATGAGTCCACGCACCATTTAACAGCATGTGTGTGAGTGTGGGCATAACGGCATCAGGTGTGTTTGTGGTGCACGTATATGTATGTATGTGTATGTGTGTGTGTATATTGTAAATTGCCCAACTTACTTACGGGGGCTTGTCAGTAGGGGATAAGAGCCTTAGATCAACTGTCAGACCTATACATGGTGATGCACAGCATGTTCTGATAGCTGTTAAGTGATTTATAGTAGTATGCCAGAAAAGACCTAGGCAGGTCAAAAATGAGATGCAAGTGTCCTTCAAGCCAGTACCCCTCCAAAAAATAACTGTATGCTATATGCAGTAATATTTCTGATTTGTGTTTGATTTGTGGGTTGTTGAACAAAAGCTACTGCTACACCATTTATGTTGTCTGCAATTTTGTTTATTTAGTGGACTAAGGAATTAAATTACTAATAGGCCTGGATTGTGTAATATAGTCTATACAAGTTGCATTTTAGTAATATATTTTTGCAGTACCTTCTTTAGATTCTCCAGCAAATGCAAAGGGTTTTACATTTGTCATGTCATACAATTTGCATTATTTAGTGATGATCAGAACCGTCTGATCTTTAGCATCCCTTATATAGCCATTGTTGCATATCATTGTGGTATGGTCTTCTCTACAAAATCAAATTGTAAAAGATTTCTACATTTAGCTAAAAAAACTCCTAGTCTGGCAGCTAGCACAGAAGACTAAGCTTCAACTTATTAATGAGCTGCTTCCTGTGGCAAGGGTGCAGCATTTGAATCCTTACACCCTCATTTACCTCGTGTGACATTGAGCAACTCATTTAACCACACAATGCATTGTAGCAACTGGGAATTTGTGCTAGGTTCCTTAATGATCTCCAAGACTGCATACTTAGTAACTGTGAACCTCTGGTCATTGTTTGCCAGACATTTCATACTGCACAGCAGATCTAGTTCAGGAAATGCTTGAGCAATATCACAGGCACACTATTTTTTAATGCAACACGGGGAATTTATTCCTCAAGGGCAATGTATTGATGAAACACTTAAATGCAAGGTTGTTTGCCAGCAGCAACCTTGTAATAGTGCTCTTTAATGTAATATTATTCAGATGATGTTTACTTCTGCAGATATTGCATATATTGACTTAGCATATGTCACTTATTAGGTGGTTGGTATTTCTTTTGCTCTTATAAATACTCTTCTATTTAAAATGTGCTACAGATGGCTGGATCTTATTGTATGATGCTAGTGATCTTTATACAGTTTCATGTAGTTCATCCAAAGCTGCCAAAGAAGTACATGTACCTGGGGGTTCAGTACACTCTGTGTACGGTTAGCATGAAGCCTACATGGAGTTTACATGTTTGCAGAATGAGCAGCAGTGGTAATTACATATACATGCTGTGCACCACACTTAAATGTAAATAAGCATGGTTTTGTAGCTAGCAACAGTGTTGCTAGCCAGGAAACCATGTAAAGCAACACGGTAAGTAGCAGACATGTAAACCTGTTTACCTATGGGCAAACTAGGCCTGTGTGTTTGCACGTAATGTCACAATGATTACCAGGGTTATTAATAAAGCAATGTATATGATAGTGTACACAGTGCAGAATAGCTCCTCCATCTTGAATCAGTTGACTAACATACAATTCAGCTGTTTATGCTGCAATTAGCATGCTACAATGTTTACCGTGTAGAGCCACTTACCAAATACAACACTGTGTGCTATCACATGCGTGGCCCATGTAGGGTATATTGAATCTGCACCATAATTTATTTTTTTTTATAACAATTGGTGTACATAGCCAACAAAGTAGTTATAACTGCTGGTGGGAGTGGGGGACTCTCTGGAAGAAAGTACTAATGCTCTTATCTGGTCATTTTTAAACAGCCAATAATCTGGCTTTGCAACACTAGTGTGTGTGTGTGTGTGTGCGTGTGTGTGTGTGTGTGTGTGTGTGTGTGTGTGTGTGTGTGTGTGTGTGTGTGTGTGTGTGTGTGTGTGTGTGTGTGTGTGTGTGTGTGTGTGTGTGTGTGTGTGTGTGTGTGTTTGCGTGTTTGTGTGTGTGTGAGAGAGAGAGAGAGAGAGAATTAAGCTGGAATACTTTGGCTACTCTGTGTGTGTGTGAAGCCAATTTCAAATATGTGACATGGTCATTATTTTTTACACCAATATCTGGGAAAGATGTAGTCAACAGTGCAGCTATAATTGCTGGGTTTGAGGGATGTCTGGATATAAATGTACGCATAAACCACCACTTGCCAGAGTCTTTTTTCAATGCAAGACTATTTTGTTTTGTTTTCATTAGCAAAAGCCATCAGTGTTTGTGCTATAACATTTAAAATAAAGGTTTTAAAACAAATCTCTAAGTACTGTAAAAGTAAAGACGAAAATAATATGTACACTGATATGTTTGAATGGTGTTTATGATAACTGGGGAGAGACAGCCAAGTAATGGGACACTTGAATGGTTTAAGGGGAGGTGGGCCTTGATTCATTTCTCTGCCTCGGGTCCCTTTTCACCATGATCTGGCTCTGATTGGATTAGTAAACATAAGTTTACACAGGGCTTATTATGTACAGCTTAGTACAGTTGTGGAGGCAAGCACTATTAAGTACTTGTAAAGGTTGGCAAGAACAGTTAAATGCATCTGCATTAGGGTGTATTAGGTTATGCTTCTTATTGTCCTCTGTAATCACCTGCCTAGTATTATTCCTCTGTTCCTATTTATGAAGCTGGTACTTATGTAGGTCTGCTTTTGTTTAAACAATTTACAATTCTAAAAATCAAAACAAATAAACACAGCAGTTGAGATAAATACTCATACTGTCCAAAACAGCACTGGAAATTCCAAGTCCAGTTGACCTATGATCAATTAGCTATTCAGGTGCATGATATAGCTAACAAGGAGTATGGGCATGCCTGAATCTAGTGGTAGGGATCGTGCTGAATTTTAACAAATATCTTATGGAACCCTAATGAATGTCAGATCTCTGATAGACCATGGGTGTGGATATGCAGGAAGAACCATGGTAGCATGGTTGCACCAAAGGCCTGAAGCAAGCACATCCTGAAGCCAGACCTCATTGCTCACTCAGCCTAACGATATATACCATCAGTGTGTTGGATTTGGTGCTTAGGAAAAGGCCTTGGCACACCTGCTAGTATATGTGATGCTGCTAGCTGTGGTTCTTTGTAGTTCATACAAAAAAGATGGCCTCAGCCATGTGTAATAGTGGTGTGGCTCCACATTTCTCAGTCTCCTTCCTTCCTGACAGATGGTATCCAGGAAGAGGATGAGAGTCATGGTACAGAGCCAAGAAGTTGATAATCAAGTTGAAGAGCACTGGAAAAAAAATAGAAAAAACTGCATTAGTACAGTAGAATCCCAGATGTCAACAGGTAAATTTTGCTTCTACCTGTTTATATTTGCAGAGAAATGCATTAGTGATTGCATTGCAAAGTAATTGACACTGGAAGGCTTGACAGAGAACATACCTGATTAAAGTGAGTAAAGAGTAACTAAAGATATAAAGAGCAGTTAAAGGTAATGAAGCATCGACATTTTTAATATTAAGTCAGTTATAATGACTATTAGAAGATATTAATCACTGAATTTACGTATTTTAAGAATCTAAATAATTTACTTCATATAAAGGAAAAGTTTATAAATTAAATTCTAAGTGATTATTGTATATTATACAGTGACTGGCCATTAGTATTCCAAAAGTAGCATGCTGATTGGTCAGCCCAATCAGCGTGCCAGTTGTAAATTCAAGCGTATAACATTGGAAAAAGGTCCAGAGCTCAGGACTTTTTTCTATTAATATATGTAATAAAAAAATTACTTTTATTTCATTTTTTTAAAATAAGTTCACAAAAATGGAGACCAAAATGAAAGACAGAGATGGTACAGAGAAAAATAAAAGGATAATCAGGTATGTTATACAAAATTAAATACATATATCTGATTATCCTTTTATTTTCTCTGTCCCATCTCTCCTGTACATTAAAAGCTTCCTGGTTTCTTTCCTTGTTTTTAGTTAAAAAAAAGAAAAAAGGCAACAGAGATATTCCTTTCTCCATTGCTTCTTCACACAGCATTGGTGTACTGCAAAAGCATAGGAACACAAGTCCCATACACATGCGCAGTATATATCAGCAATGCTCCAGGATATCAAGGGAAAAGCAGAAGACCACCACAACACTATTATACAGAGGCATTATTTAAGAAAACAAAGTAATTTTTTTTCTTAAATAATGTTATTGTATAATAGCAATAACCAAATCCGTGGTGTGGTATTTTGAAGATTTACCCATGGTTGCCTTTGTTTAATCACTCGGGTTTCAGCCTTGTGATTAAACCACATCAGTCATGGGTAAATCTTCAATATACCACACCCATGTCATTGGTTATTGCTATAATGAACCAAAAAAAAAAAAAAAAAAAAAAAAAAAAAAAAAAAAAGAGTATTTTTTCACATTTTTTAGAAATGAACACAAGTACTGTTAAAAAGAAATAAATTTGGTGCACTGTATTTTGATATAAAAATTCTAGAATTCTTAGTTATATAAGTTAGAAATGCATGCATTTTATTATTTGTCTTACAGTGAACATAAAACTAAGGCTAAAATTCAGAAAGAATCCTGCTACAAGCATAAACTGCTGTGAAAAAAAGAGGTCAGTCCTAGTGATCATGAAAAACAACAATACAGAAACAGATAAGAAGCAATGAGGAGGACATCATCAGTGGCATAGCTAGGGGTCGAGAGGGGCGGTCCACCCCGGGTGGCACTTTAATGCTTTTAATTTTAAAAAAAACTGTTAAGGGCATTCTTCTTTAAGAACGGTCTTATGTCTTTGCGTACGTTGTTCTTCTGTCCGCCTACATACAATTTGAAAACATTTGCCTTAAAGGAGTTTGCTTTCTGATTTAATTCTTCTGGTGATGGTGGCTCTGTCAGTTCAAGTAAGGAAAGTTCTAATTGATGCTACTTACAATTGTTTTGTTGGTTCCTGCCAGATTTCATTTTTCTGCCGCTGCTGCCCGAGGATTGTTTGTATATTGTCCGAATTTGATTCAATTAAATTCTGCTGGTGGTGTACTGCCCGATTTAATTCTGCTGCTGCATTGCTCAATTTAATTCTATTCTGCTGGTGTATTACCCAATTTAGGGGGGGGTATGTATGTGTTGCTGCTGCCAGGTATCTTGCCAATGTAATGCTGCTGCATTGCCAGATGTAGGGTGTCTGTGTGCGCGCGCGCACATATTTTTCTATTATACAGTCTTTAACAGTCTTTTATAAGAGCCCACTGCTAGTGCTAAAGACAAACCTGTAAAGCCCGTCTCACGTATTATCTAAGGTGCACTAAACTTGTACCCCCAAGAACTTGTAACACTAATATATACCACTGTACACAGATCAGAATACTGTTGAAGTGCTTGTTACAAATAACTTACCATACTGATGTGACGTTTTTATGTTTTTAAGAAAATGAGTTTTAATAATAGCTTTCAGGCACTTATATTTTCTGAATATTTAAATATCTTACTTAAGCCATAATGTACACGTGGTAGTACTTTTTGATGTTTAACTATCTTACTTAAGACATAATTGTAGTAGTAGTAGTTTACAAATAGCCAGTAGTTCACTAATAAGCAATGGAGCTTTACAAGCCAGTTTTGTCCAAAAAAGAGGAAATATTTCTCCAGTTAACAGAGAAAATAACTCTGTGATGTTGCAGGTAGAAGCAAACCACAACTGTCATGTTAGACACAAGCAGATGCGAAAGCAAAATTATCTACATTCTCACACACTGTACACAATAGACTGTTAATGGTTGTTATTCACAGGCAAGGGGGTTAAAATTATAGCTGGTTCATGCTCTTACTCCTGAAGGTATCAGCCACCAGCTTAAAAAAAATTCAAGAAATGTGAAAGGACAAACACCAAAAAGGTAGAGATACAGTTACTGAGAAAATATGCTTACCAGTCTCACCCCCCCACCCCAAGTCCTATCTACAGCAAATCAACAGGTTCCTCCTCAAATTATCAAAGCCAACTTTTTTCCTGTTCAATAACATTTTCAGTCAGATAAATTACACTCAGGACAATGTATCATTTAGATGGTCAAATTGTGCAACTGCTGTACAGAATAAAAGTCAGGGCAGTTGATCAAAAGTCAACTGATTGTACACAGCCATATTTTTTTCTGTGCAAGATCATGAACAGTGGGGATCGGGGGATTTGCTCTTTTTCCACTTGGAGTTTGGTATATATAATTAGAAGGGGATGTGAGTGCATGTCGGTTTGTCCCTTGCCAAAAATTCTGTTAATGTTTTTTGTTTTTCAATCATTTCAAGATCAAGTAGTTTTGCTCAAATTATTGCCATTTGTTTATATGAATATATGACAAAGTGTCATATGTATCTCTGTATGTGCATGTGACCATCTATCTATATACAAGGATAGATAGATAGATAGACAGATACACACACATACTCGCACGCATATTCTGAAGAAAGGACACAGTAGGGACAAAAATTAAAGTGGGTGGGATCCTCTCTGATCATTTCTGCTTGAGCACAGGAAGCAGGCAGGGGTGTTCTCTTTCCCCTTTATATTTGCATTATATTTAGAACCATTGGCAAAGAAAATAAGGGACTCAGAAATTCAAGGATGTAATTGATATGGAAGTCAAGAAAAACTTCCTTTATTTGCAGATATTATTTTGTACCTGACAAAACCAGAAAAAGACATTACAGTGTTGTGGAACATTTTGAGACAGTTTCAGATCTTTTCAGGATACAAAATTAAGAAGCTAAAACAAAGGCAATAGCGGTACATAATGTACCCAAACATTAACTGGTTCAGGAATATCCATATTTATGGGGACATGATAAAATTAAATATTTAGGGGTATGGATTAAAACTCATTCTAGTGTGGCAGCTAAGTATATGTGGGAAGAGACTAAACAAAAGATAATACAAAAAGTGAGAATAATGGAAGCTTTGTTATATGGATAGTAAAATACAAGCAGTTAAAATGTTTTTAGTCCCTTTAGTTTAATACACAGGTCAGGCATATTTTCATCAACTAGAGGAGAAGTTGTGGGTAGCAGTTAATAAAGAGCTGAAGGACTTTATTTGGGAGGGAAAGACTGCAAGAGTCAAGTGGGATAAGCTGATTCTTCAGTAGAACAGGGTGGCTTGGGATTACACAATTTGAAGGGATATTTCAGAGCTACACAGTTAAGACTCCTATACATAGCACAAGCAGAAAACTATAATTGAAGTGGAAAGTGATGATGATGATGAAACACAGGGGAAACTCAAGAAACAAGGAGAGACTGGGATTTTGGATGCAAGCTAAGGAGAATAACAATCATGCAGAAAGTAGCAGAAAGTATTCTAAGAACTAAACCAACACGGGAATGGAGAAATGAGTTTCTGCTGATTGGGATGACTGCAATTAGGGATACAGACAATAGGCAAGAGGATGCCAGAATTTATTGGATAAAACTGACAAAGGAAACAAGACATTGGGAGCAAACGACTAAAGAGGGAGAGATGATGGAATGGGAAGATGCCAAGAATTTATTTGGACTGCAGGTTAGAGATTGTCTTCCCTATCAGCGATTGATATCAGAGTATAGGCAAAGAGAAAGAAATATGGGGTCCTAAACAAAAGACCAGCACCTGATAGAGTTTTTAATAGGATCTAGAACAGAAGCAGCCATTAAAAAAGAAGTAATTAGTAGAGCATATAAATTATTGCATAATAACTTCAAGAATCAATTGGAAGAGGTTAGAAAGGATTGGAAAGAGACTGGATAAGCAATTCACAAAGAAACCATGGGAGGATATATGTATGTCACCCAAATATGCAACAAAATCTAGAAGATTTATGATTTTTGCATGGAAATGTTTACATAGCTATTTTTATACCCCAAGTAGACTCCAGGGAATTTTTCCTCAGGCAGACAGCAAATGTTGGAGGTGTGATGGGGAAGACAGAGGTAATTGGGAACATATTTTCTGGGAGAGTGATGAGTTGGTGGACTTTAAGGATTCGCTATGGGATGCACTGTCAGAGATGCCGGGTGGGCAGATTGGTCTGATGAAGGAGATGATTTTTCTGAGCTATGATACAAAATTAGAATTGCCTAGACATGGTAAGGACTTGCTGCATCTAAAAATGGTGGATGCCAAAAAGCAATTACTAGAAAATGGAAACCCGATTCTAAACCAACTATATTAGAAGTTGTAAATATAGTAACAGAGATAAAACAACTGCAATTAAGATCTTTAGAAAAGGGTAGGAGCAAACTACAAAGGAAAAATGGGAATTGTGGGAATAATACATACAAGGGAGGAATGAGGCCTAAAAGGCATCAGGACTTAAATGAGCTATGTAATGTTTGAGTGAGAAAGACTGGGTAGATTATAAGTGATGTAGAATGTTTGCAACTGTGAGTGTGTCAGTACAGTTTGTGATGTAAAATGGTTGTGACTAGGATTGTGTCAGTGTGGTTTGTTTTCTTTCATATAAATGCATGATTGCCTATGTAGTAAGTGATGGTTTAATAAAGCAATAACCCACGCCTGGGTGTGGGTAATGCTGGATTTACCCACGGCTGGTGTGGTTTGGTCACGAGGGTGAAGCCTGAGTGGCCAAAAAAAGCCAACCGTGGGTAAATCCAGCATTATCCACACCCAGGCGTGGGTTATTGCTATTATAAAATGACATTATTTAAGAAAAAAAAATTACTTTTCTTAAATAATGGCATTGTATAATGCCTCCTTGCTGTCCTTCTGCAGCTGTCTGGTATTCTGTGGCCATTCTGATGTACTGCACATGCGTATGCCTACGCAATACATCTGAGCTGTGGGCAAAAGCAATGGAGAAAGCAAGATCTCCGTTGCTTTTTACAAACTGTTTCGCTATGCTGTTTAACATAGCGAGACAGCTTTAAAAAAAGCAACGGAGAATCTCTGTTGCTTATTTTAAAGCTGTCTCGCTATGTTAAACCCATTTAACATAGCGAGACAGTTTTGAAAAAAGCAATGGAGAAAGCAATATCTCCGTTGCTTTTTACAAACTGTTTCGCTATGTTAAATGGGTTTAACATAGCGAGACAGCTTTAAAAAAAGCAACAGAGATTCTCTGTTGCTTTTTTTACAGCTGTCTTGCTATGTTAAACTCGTTTAACATAGCGAGACAGTGTTGCTTTAAAAAAAGGAGTTATAGTAATAGAAAAAGTCTGGGCGACTAGACCTTTTTCCATTACTATAACTTGGATTTACAACGTGCACGCTGAGCAATCAGCGTGCACGTTTTTGAATATTAATGGGGGGGGGTCGTTGTATAATGAAGATGTTTCTTGTTTAAAAAAAGCAGCAGGAACTGAATAATTTATGTAATATTACTTAGTTTATATATTTACCAATATATGTGAAGTATAATGTTTATGTTAATATAGTTTGATTACTTTTATATGAATGTTTTATATGAATGTAAATTTGCCTATGTCACAAGTGATAATTCAATAATAGTGTTTGGAAATAATCAGAGTAATGGTGAGTGTGGAAGAGATGTGAAGAAGAGAGTACATGCAGGGTGGAGTGGGTGGAGAAGTGTGTTAGGAGTGATTTGTGACAGACGGGTACCAGTAAGAGTGAAAGGGTAGGTCTTCAAGATAGTAGTGAGATCAGCTATGTTATATGGGTTGCAGACAGTGACACTGATGAAGAGACAGGCATCAGAGCTGGAGGTTGCACAGTTAAAGATGTTAAGATTTGCATTGGGTGTGACAAGGATGGACAGGATTAGAAATATGTATTTTAGAAGGTCAAGCTCAGGTTGGATGGTTTGGAGACAAAGCCAGAGAGGTGAGATTGTGTTGGATTGGACAGGAGAGGTGCTGGGTATATTGGGAGAAAGATGCTAATTTATTTATTTTATTTTACATTTGTTTACCTGGAAGGTCCAACTGGACACAGATCCATTTTCAGTGGAGGCCCAGGGAGAAAAGCTCCACAAGTATTACATTATTTAACATTCACAAGGTACAACTATTCATGCACAAAGTACCCCATGTTAGTTGAATGCAGTTACAAACAATAGATTGAAATGATTTACAGTTGAGTATCTGGTAGAATTTGAGCATATAGGTTAAGATGGTACAGATAGTTTATTAACAGTAGAGAATACATTATTTTCTAGCATGGTAAGGATGGAGTTTGCCAGGAAAAGAGGAAGACCTAAGATAAGGTTTATGAATTTGGTGAGAGAGGACATATGTGACCTACTGTTTGTCATGAGTCTCTTTTTACATTGGAAATCTGAAAGAACACCAATGAGGCAAATTTACAAGCACATTCATGACATTTCTATCAAAAAAGATACAAATGTACTTTATAAGCATTCCATTATAAGTAAGACCTCAGGCTTTAAGTTTTTTGTATTGGACAAATTTTAAGTTCAAGTGTATGTTAAGTCTGTTTGCATTGTTAGTAGCACAACAGGTACTATATTTGCTTTTGATGCAGAAGGCTGTGTGTTCTACTCCCACAGTATGTAGATGGATTGCTGATACTGTACTGTGTTGTACTTTAAAGGGATTGGACGCTGCACTCCTGTGAATATCCTCCTTTGGAGGAGACACTATGAACCTGTCATCAGTTTGCCATCCATCCCTATTGCAATATTACTAGATTATCATTTTTTAATGTAACATAGGCATTTTATTTGTGGATGAAACAATGAAATATAAAGTTGTTTTGCTAGCAGCAACCTCTTCATTAATTACAGATCTCTTTAATGTGGAGTTATTTAGATGACTTCTACTTCTGCAGAGATTGTGCATGTTTACTGATATTGGTGGATTGTAATGATGGAAATTTGAGATGACTTTTATGATGGAAATGTTCTGAACTGGGCAGTTTTTTCATTATTGGTTCATACATTTTGTTTCATTGCTTAATGGAAAAATGTTCAAAACAATAAAGTTAAAACATGCTCTAACAAGTGTGCTCTATTATACAAGGAATATAATTTAATACAATCAGGAAGGTGAATCAAAGAACACATGTATGTGCGCAAGGGGCCTGTGATTTGAAAACAGCCCAAAGGTAAACTTTATCCTCCACTGGCCAGATACATTTTCTTTGACTGTGGGTTTCAGTGCTGTTTCAATGAATGTGAGTTGCAAGGGCAGAGAAGTTTTAATGCTAAGTCTAACAGTGTTTGCATTATAAAACTTAAAGTAAAAGTTTGAAAATGAAATGCAACTAATCATTGTAGAAGTAAAGCATAGAGCAGTATGCACATTACAGTGTTGATGACAAATGGGCAGAAATAGCCAAGTAATGGGACACTGGAATGCCTGCAGGGTGGCAGGCTATGTATGGGGGGGTGTCCCATTTGACCATGATTTTGTGGAGGGGTGGCAAACTCAAAGACAGCTCCGGGTGACACAAACTCTAGCTATGCCACTGGATGTCATTATCGGTTAATTCACATGTCTCTGTATCACTCGGTTTCACCACTAATGCTAATCATCACTTATATTGCATTGCATTAGCACAGGCATCTTCCTCATTCACTTTCCCATACACATGTAAGTTTGCATTCAAACATAGACATAAATGGACAAATCAATATACCGCTTATCTGTCCCTGATTTTATGGAACGTTCATGATTTTGCCTCTTATATTTGCTTTGCTCCTCGTCATGGATGAATACAGTTAGTTAATAATAGATGGCATTTGAATGTTATACATCATATAGTTTATTTACAGTTTCTTGCAGCAAAATCTGCTGTGCTATTAATTTTTTGAGTTAGAGTAATATTTCAGAAATAACACTGATGTCGAATGCCCCCCTTCATTACAGCCTGTGGTGGGAGTTAAGTATGGAAGCCCTCCCACCCCCACACGAACATACACAGACACTCCCCATACAAACGTACCTTATACATTCGTAGACACACACCCATTCACTCATATATACAGGGACACACACACGGACACGGACACACCCTTAGTCTGTCTATCCCCTAACTAACCCTTTATTGTGATGACCCAGGCAGACATACATGAGTGCACGGGTATGCACACACACACACACACACACACACACACACACACACACACACACACACACACACAAACACACACACACCATTACTACTTCTATGCTAAAATCCTCAACCATTAACTGCTACACAGTGCCTCCCATTTAAAGTAATGAGCAAACACAGCCTTTTGGTCATAATAAGCAATGCAACATGCCATGTTAATTTACTCATGCATTTTTAGAGATGGTTGCAAGCTTAATTATCATATGCTACTCCCTCCGAGTACCTTATTCGCATTGAGGTAGACTGTGGAAACAGCCCACCACAGTGATTCTACAGGCCATGTAGATTCGTTGTGTTGAGGTTGTTTAAGAATCCAATTAGGCTACTGCCAATGGAAAAATAGTTAACATAGGGATAACCACTGGAAATAACCCTTTCTGATTCCCAGCGATAGTTTAAATATGATATCTACCAAATTATCAGTGATGTTGGGTCATTTGAGTATTTTGTCTGCATTAAAGAGGGAAGGCTTATTTGTCTTATAAGATTAGAACTACAAATGAGTTTTTTTTTTCTTTTACTCTAATGGGTGCAAAGACATGGAAACTGCTAAGCAGTTTGCTAGAATCATTTAATGTACATGTGAAATCATTTAGGGAAATTTACAAATTTTCTATTTGTTATGAATCCAAAGTCTGTACTAATTGCAGACCAAGGCCAATTACAGAGATGCAGGCTAAGACACTCACAGCTTACAATTAATGCTTTACACTCTTATACATTGCCAGTGTCTTATAATTGCTTTTCCTTCAAGCCTAACTAGCTCTTGAGGTTTTCAATAAGTAGAGTTATTTTAAGACAATGCATTTTCAAATAAATTAATATAGAAATTAACACTGAGGAACAAACTGAGGGCTAATAGTAAATGTGTTCCTTATGCCACTGTCACTCAGTTGAGAATTTGTGCATGTATATGATTCTACCAAGATATTTCTCCCTATGTTTATCCCTGCCTAGCTAGAGTCTGACCATTTTGTTCCTAGAATTATTAGTGATTATTTGTACAGAATTAACATTTTGTTCAATAACTGTATAATGCTTGTTGATATATTTTTACAACTGTATGTGTGAAAGTCTTCCAGTGTCTGTTTTATTGTCTTAATGGCATTGGTTTCCCATTCTGACAGACTGTGACTGATAAAAATGAAATATTATGTTTCCTAAGAAATTGCTGGGATGAAGTGAAAAATTATGTTAGACCCTTGATCTGTACTGGCAATGGTCTCAGATAAAGAAGTTATGTTCTTAACGTTCCATGTGTGTTGTCTATCTCAACCGTTATTCTCACTGATGGGTTGGATATGACTTGTTGGATTTGTCTTGGCCTTTCCAATAGCTTGATGGAAATTTGAGATGACTTTTATGATGGAAATGTTCTGAACTGGGCAGTTTTTTCATTATTGGTTCATACATTTTGTTTCATTGCTTAATGGAAAAATGTTCAAAACAATAAAGTTAAAACATGCTCTAACAAGTGTGCTCTATTATACAAGGAATATAATTTAATACAATCAGGAAGGTGAATCAAAGAACAAATGTATGTGCGCAAGGGGCCTGTGATTTGAAAACAGCCCAAAGGTAAACTTTATCCTCCACTGGTCAGATACATTTTCTTTGACTGTGGGTTTCAGTGCTGTTTCAATGAATGTGAGTTGCAAGGGCAGAGAAGTTTTAATGCTAAGTCTAACAGTGTTTGCATTATAAAACTTAAAGTAAAAGTTTGAAAATGAAATGCAACTAATCATTGTAGAAGTAAAGCATAGAGCAGTATGCACATTACAGTGTTGATGACAAATGGGCAGAAATAGCCAAGTAATGGGACACTGGAATGCCCGCAGGGTGGCAGGTTATGTATGGGGGGTGTCCCATTTGACCATGATTTTGTGGAGGGGTGGCAAACTCAAAGACAGCTCCGGGCGACACAAACTCTAGCTCTGCCACTGGATGCCATTATCGGTTAATTCACATGTCTCTGTATCACTCGGTTTCACCACTAATGCTAATCATCACTTATATTGCATTGCATTAGCACAGGCATCTTCCTCATTCACTTTCCCATACACATGTAAGTTTGCATTCAAACATAGACATAAATGGACAAATCAATATACCGCTTATCTGTCCCTGATTTTATGGAACGTTCATGATTTTGCCTCTTATATTTGCTTTGCTCATCGTCATGGATGAATACAGTTAGTTAATAATAGATGGCATTTGAATGTTATACATCATATAGTTTATTTACAGTTTCTTGCAGCAAAATCTGCTGTGCTATTAATTTTTTGAGTTAGAGTAATATTTCAGAAATAACACTGATGTCGAATGCCCCCCTTCATTACAGCCTGTGGTGGGAGTTAAGTATGGAAGCCCTCCCACCCCCACATGAACATACACAGACACTCCCCATACAAACGTACCTTATACATTCGTAGACACACACCCATTCACTCATATATACAGGGACACACACACGCACCCCCTTAGTCTGTCTATCCCCTAACTAACCCTTTTTTGTGATGACCCAGGCAGACATACATGAGTGCACGGGTATGCACACACACACACACACACACACACACACACACACACACACACACACACACACACACACACACACACACACACACACAAACACACACACACCATTACTACTTCTATGCTAAAATCCTCAACCATTAAGTGCTACACAGTGCCTCCCATTTAAAGTAATGAGCAAACACAGCCTTTTGGTCATAATAAGCAATGCAACATGCCATGTTAATTTACTCATGTATTTTTAGAGATGGTTGCAAGCTTAATTATCATATGCTACTCCCTCCGAGTACCTTATTCGCATTGAGGTAGACTGTGGAAACAGCCCACCACAGTGATTCTACAGGCCATGTAGATTCATTGTGTTGAGGTTGTTTAAGAATCCAATTAGGCTACTGCCAATGGAAAAATAGTTAACATAGGGATAACCACTGGAAATAACCCTTTCTGATTCCCAGCGATAGTTTAAATATGATATCTACCAAATTATCAGTGATGTTGGGTCATTTGAGTATTTTGTCTACATTAAAGAGGGAAGGCTTATTTGTCTTATAAGATTAGAACTACAAATGAGTTTTTTTTTCTTTTACTCTAATGGGTGCAAAGACATGGAAACTGCTAAGCAGTTTGCTAGAATCATTTAATGTACATGTGAAATCATTTAGGGAAATTTACAAATTTTCTATTTGTTATGAATCCAAAGTCTGTACTAATTGCAGACCAAGGCCAATTACAGAGATGCAGGCTAAGACACTCACAGCTTACAATTAATGCTTTACACTCTTATACATTGCCAGTGTCTTATAATTGCTTTTCCTTCAAGCCTAACTAGCTCTTGAGGTTTTCAATAAGTAGAGTTATTTTAAGACAATGCATTTTCAAATAAATTAATATAGAAATTAACACTGAGGAACAAACTGAGGGTTAATAGTAAATGTGTTCCTTATGCCACTGTCACTCAGCTGAGAATTTGTGCATGTATATGATTCTACCAAGATATTTCTCCCTATGTTTATCCCTGCCTAGCTAGAGTCTGACCATTTTGTTCCTAGAATTATTAGTGATTATTTGTACAGAATTAACATTTTGTTCAATAACTGTATAATGCTTGTTGATATATTTTTACAACTGTATGTGTGAAAGTCTTCCAGTGTCTGTTTTATTGTCTTAATGGCATTGGTTTCCCATTCTGACAGACTGTGACTGATAAAAATGAAATATTATGTTTCCCAAGAAATTGCTGGGATGAAGTGAAAAATGATGTTAGACCCTTGATCTGTACTGGCAATGGTCTCAGATAAAGAAGTTATGTTCTTAACGTTCCATGTGTGTTGTCTATCTCAACCGTTATTCTCACTGATGGGTTGGATATGACTTGTCGGATTTGTCTTGGCCTTTCCAATAGCTTGATGTCTTCTGCAAAGCTGATGGGCCTCCTTCCCTACCCATGATGGAGTTTACCAACTACCTCAGATTTTATTTGACCACCCAGAAGGTAAAATAATGAATATACCAACTATGGTCTATTTCCTGGACAATGACAGTAACTCTGAGGCTATGGAGATCCTAGAAACCCATGTCCACTCAGTCTTCCAGGAATTCTGAAAGGGGGGATTATTGGGTGGGTTGTGAGAATAAAGGTTGATATGGACAACATAGCAGACACTGAAGATTCTGCAAGGATGGCCAGTGCAAAGATCCAAACAGCAAAGCTAAACAACCAGACCAGCACAGTTGGAGAAGAGGAAAAAGACTATTAAAAAGTCAAATCACAGCCCACAGACCAGTTTCAGCCCTAAGCCTTTATCAATGTACATACAGACTGAAAAATAACCCTTTTATAGGGTAACATATTCAAACCTAACCAATCACCAAAGATTAATCACAAATATTCATTTAAGCCAGGTGAAAACAAAAACTCCCTAGTCTTACAATCCATGCTTTCTCTTTCCTGTTTAGGATAGTAGTCCAACCAGTTTTACAACTTCTGTTGGCCCAAACTTTATCAATAATAATAAAATGAAACTGAGCAGAAGAATGTTTTAGGGTATGCTTATATAAAGCATTATTGGGATTTTTATTCCTAATGTTACTAAAATGTTCGGACATCTGAAACTTAATCGGTCTGGACGTTTGCCCTATATAGAAGGCTGAACAGGTGCAAGTTACTAAATAAATAATCCAGTCTGTACTGCAGTTACCAAAAACATTGAGATTAAATAGATGTAAATTATTTTGTTTGAACCATATATTTGCAAAATGAGCAATGTCCGCAAGGAAAACAGCCAATTTGTTACCCTCAAGTGTAACCTGTGTAGATTCTGGAATTTGTTGGCTACGCTTAAAGTGGTTGAAATAACCACCCATTGTTTTTCCTTTTCTAAAAGAAAACTGACACCTGTTTTCCAAAAGTGTATTTAACCATTCATCTGATAAAATATCCCAATGATTTTGTATAATATCCATGAAGTCGTGTGTATTCCTAACATAACTAGTTATGGACCTGATATGATATAACATGTATATCACGATTCTTGTATTTTAACATATCCTTCCTGTCCATTCTTCTTGACCTGTTTGCTAGTTCGTAATAACTGTAATGTATTATAACCACCTTGTGCAAACCTCTGAGTCAATTCCTTATCTTGGCTGTAAAAATCCTCAACACTAGAACAAATTCTATGGATTCTCATATACTGGGATTTTGGAATATTACGAATAATATGAGGTGGATAACAACTGGCTGCATGCAACAAATTCTTCGAATGAAAAGGTTTACGATATAATGTAAAGACTAGTGTGCCATTTGATTGCCTATTCACAAACACGTCCAAAAAAGAGATAGATCTCCTATCAAAGTTCATCATGAATTGTATGCCCCATTTGTTTTCATTAAGATATTCAACAAAATCATACAAATATTGAGCATCTGGCTTCCACACTAGCCAACATGCATTCAAAAATCTTCTCCAAATGTCAATTTCATCTATAAAGATGTTATGACTATTATCATAAATGATCATTTGCTCCAAATAACCCATAAAAAGGTTGGGTAAATGGGGGCAAAAGAAGCCTCTATGGCCTTACCTTTTAACTGTAAATAACAAGTGTCCTTGAAATAAAACACATTCTTTAGTGAGCACATACTCAGTCAAACAAATAAGAAATGTGTCAAATACTGGACTATATAATGAGTTTTTTTCTAACCAATATTCTAAAGCACTGAGGCCATCTCAATGTGGAATGCTGGTATAAAGCATGACCACATCTAACATCATCCAACTGAGAGTCAGAAATAATATTCGGAAACTCGGTAGTGTCTTGAATTCGAGCTCTAACGTATACTAATAAGGGTTTAAGATAGCTAGTAAGAAATTCAGATAATGGTTCCATGAGAGACCCATTGCTGGCACCTATGGGTCTTCCAGTGGTCTGGGTGGCATGTTTGTGAATTTTCGGAAGAAGATGCAACTGTTGTGGCAATGGATCCTTAACCTTCAAATAAAATGAGACCTTATCAGTAATGATGCCCTCACTAACTTGCTAGATCTAAAAATGCATCGATCTTACCTTTAAACCTGGTGGTGGGGTCCATAGACATTGCAGTATAAAACCTGCCATCTTTTAATTGTCTATTTGCCTCCACTACATACATATCCCAATCCATAATCACTATTGTGCCCCATTTGCCAGCATTTAAGATGACAATATTTTTGTTCCGTCTCAAAATATTCAGCGCCATGAGTTCCGATTTAGACAAATTATTAGAAAACCATCTTTTGTCACCCTGAATACCAAAATGTAAATCTTTTAATACAGCTTTATAAAAAATGTCTACGTGTTTATTCACTGGAAGCACAAACGTAGATTTATGGAATGTAAAAGTGGCTATTGAAAGTGCAGTAGTATTATTGGCATCATCAAAAAACAGTCTAAGACTCAATCTGCAAAAAGAATTCAAATCCTGAACAAAAGTATCTTCCAACACAACATAACCAGGTATAAAGTTTAATCCCTTATTCAACAATCTCAATTCAATATCTGACAATGGTACAGATGAAATAGTGTACATTATTACCATACTCTACTGAGATTTGAGAAAATTCAACAAGGTTTCTAAAGATTCATCTCGATTTATGTTTGCTCCCTCCCCTCCACCTTGTTCTAAAGGGGTATTACTTATGTTTATATTCTGAGTGGGACCATCCTCTGACAAAGAACAGCTTTTCTTTAAAGCTGGTGACGTTTGTTGAGAATTGGGTTCTGTGTCTGTGTAAGAGGAGGAATCTTCACCAGAGGCATCACCAATACCCTTCTTGAGGAAATATTTCCTCCTTTTCCTTTTTTTTGACTGATTTTTCTAGTCTCATTCTGGGAGAATTTTACATTTGTAGTTTGTTCAAAAGGTTTACCAGAATTATAATCTTTACTATTCCTGTTAAACTTATGTAATTTCCTTTCTTTTAGTTCTCTTTCAAAGACTAACAAATCACTACTTAGTTTTTGAAAATGGGTTTTGTAAATTTGTTGGTTACTATATTTTCTTGCCAATTCACAAAGGCTGGTTACTTCAGATACTTGACCGTCAATCCTACATTCATAGAAGGCATGTAAAGCCTTAAGAAAATCCATTGGAGCAGCTTGTTGTATATCTGCCCAAGTGCTTAGCAAAATATTGTCAGCCTGTCCAACTAAGGGTTTAATCTTAACACGAAGTCCCCTGGGTGAGATCCCCCTAGACATATTAGCTTTAAATAGCCTGATATGCCAAACTGAAGAGCTAAGGTTCTTCATATTTTTAAGTAGTTCATCAAACAACTTAACACATTCATTGTCCTGTTGGGGTTCCTGATTAACAGGACCTGCCATGTTAGGATCAAAACCAAAGACCCCTATATCATCTTTGTCTGCATAAAGACCCTCCAAAATGTTCAATTCCATCTTGGCAATATGGTTAATCCGAATAAACCCTTACTGTATGCGAATTCAAATGCAATACCATGTGATGTATTCTATACTCTAATATCACAATGGTTAAGAACCACCATGCTCAATCTTCCAACCCCATGTCAAATAAAAAATTATCTGAACGGCAATTTGCCTATATACACAGACAAAATCAAATTATGCAAAAACACTTAGAATGACATATATACATGTATAGTATAAGATGGAATTATAATGTGTATTCATGAGGTAAAATGCCCCTGATGGTGTTAATCTGTCACAACTGCCTCATATCTTATATAAGACAAATATTCAACACAGTACTACATATATATAGCGGACTCCCAAGCACAAAAAAAAAATATATATATATATATATATATATATATATATATATATATATATATAATCATCTACATTAATAAGAACGCCCTCTATATTAAAAAAATATTTACAAAACATGTAAAGCTTCATATAAATGATATAAAAAAATTATTAATGGCCACAACAGGTCGACATATGTTATACCTTCATTGAAAATACATACACATATAGTACATTTTCAAATAACTAAGAAATGTAGTCCCACAAATTATCATCGGCCACTGAACCAATGTAAACCGTAAATGTTACTGGAACAATATCTAAAAAGTATAATGTCCAAAAATACCTTTTTCTTTATGTCCCAAAAGATTTTTAAGATGTCCTACACAACTTCCCAGGTTTCAGTTCAAATGAAAAATAATACTGTTTGACAAAGAAACCTGATCTTGTAAATGGAGCCTCCGAATGTGATAAAGTCAAATGATTATGAACCGTAGCAGCCAAACTAAGGCGTATCAACGTTCGCATATAGTCAAAGAGCCAAAAGCCTTAAAGATGTTCTCTCCAAGACAATATAAGTAGGACACTCCCAAACACCACCAAATATCACCCTTAAATCAAAAGGCCGCCATGATAAGATCTGAACAAAAAAATGTTGATGTTCATGAAACCACAGACACACAGGTCATCTAACAGATGTCTTGTGAGATAGTGTCCCAGTAAACACATCCAAAAATATAAATAGGAAAAGGCACACGATAAACCAGCCAATGTAAATAACTGAATAGAATGAACTAAAAGAAATTAGTCCCAATGGTTCTGAATAGTGAAGGCCAAAAAATTGTACACAAAAATGCCCTTGTCAAGTATACTGGTTATATTTCCAAAATGCCCAGAAAACTCACCAACAGGCCTTTAAATAGACTGACCAAGTCATAAGTATAGATGCTACTCACACAAGCATAAATAAAATAAAAAGAGTCTCCTTGTACGACAAAATCCAAAGTATGACTGAAGAAAACTCCCTCAGTCAAATGGTAATACCCAATAGGAAAAGTACACTCATGAATATGGTCCAACAGCAAAAAATAGCTTCCAATGCACCAATGTGGTAAACCAAAATGCTGGATATTATTTTAGTATGTTAGCCAACTGACAAAACCGCCAAGTGCAAAAAACAGCTATGAACATTGAAAATAAGCACAAAGGTGGCTGTATGAAGTACACACAGACCTTAATGATCAATCTAATAATAATCCCAAAAACAATGCTGTCTTCTGGCTGGAAACAACTCTCTCAACTAGCAAGTGAGAAACAGAACCCATCTCCAACAAACGCCACCAGCAGAATGAAAATCCAAAATGGGGGACACCAAAGACTCTGCAAGGATGGCCAGTGCAAAGGATGGAATGTTGTGCTAAGAATATAACTTCTTTATGTGTTGTAAATCTCACCTTTATTCTCACTGATGGGACCAGGTCCCAAGCAATGTAATTCCTGGGTGGCTCATGGAAGAATATTCCTCAGAACCATAGAATCAAAGGAAGCCCTATTTCTCAAGACCAAATCCACTTTATAATGAGTAATAAAGGTATGAGGGTTAGCCCATGTTGCTGCAACACAGATACTGTCCCATGAAAGTCTTGTGTGAAAGGCTGAAGTCACAACTGATCTAGTGGCGTGTGCTTTGACAGGAAAGGGAAGAGGTTTGCTTTTTGAGGAGTAGATGTAAGACATACAAAGGGTGAGCCATCTAGACAATGTAACTTTTGAGACTGGTAACCTTTTTCTGGTCTCAGAGAAAGATATAAAAAGTTGATCTGATTTCCTAAATTGTGAAGTCCTGTGCAAGTAGAAACACAATTGTCTATGAACATTCAAAAGATGTAGAGAGTATTTGCCTTTGGTTTGGTAATTAGAAAAGAAAACAGGAAATTCAATAGGTTGGTTTAGATTGCTTTCTGACACAACCCTGAGAAGAAAGGAAGGATTGGTAATGTAATGACACTCTATCCTTATGAAAAGTTACATGTGGGTGTTTGGATGAAAGGGCCTGTAGTTCTGATACTCTTCCAGCTGAGGTGATAGCTACCAAGAAAAGTGTCTTCCAAGATAAGAATTTTAAAATTGCATGTCGTTGAAGGTTCAAAAGGAGAGCAAATGATATTTGTTAAAATTAAGTTAAGATCCCAGGGTGGAGTTGGGTTCTTATATGGAGGTCTGACCATTGTTGTTCCCTTTAAAAAGGTTCTGCAGAGTCTAACATAAGAGAAGAACCATTTTCTCCTACATGCATATCGCCTACTCAGGGGCGATCTCTGCCTAACATACAAAGCTATGTCAAACCTAGAGCTGTTGGACATGCTCCACTTAAAGAAATCCCAATCACTCCGAGCTACATGCTCTAGGGACCTAATCCTTGTCACCACAATAAACAGAACATGCTGGAGGGATAGATTCCTGTCCCAGAGACTTTGCATACTCTGGAACAGACTACCTATGTCAAGCAGAGCCCCTCATTAGCACTCAAGAAAAATCTTGATGATTGGATGGGAAATAGTTAATTCTGTAACTCTGCTTGACATGGGCACAGGAAAATAATTTTCTTGAGTGGCAAAAGCCAGGGTACATTTTTGGCTAGGCTTATATAGGCCCTAGAGCCAATAGCCTAGCACCTACCTATGAACCTATGATAATTTGAAATTGTAGCTAATTGGACTTTAATAGTAGATGCAGCTGCATCTTCATGAAATAGTTTTGCTATGAATTCCAATATAGAATGAATGGGTGCAGAAAAGGGATCTTCCTGTTTATCAGTTGCCCAGATAACAAATCTATTCCATTTACTCTTGTATATCTTACATGTGGAAGTTTTATGGGAAGACAGAAGGATATGCTTTACCGGAGATGACAGATGGGGAAACCTGGCAATCAAGGGAACTGGAGCAGTCAAGCTGTCAACTTGAGGTTGTGAAGGCTGGGATGTGCCATTCCCAATGGATGTGTCAGTAAATCTGGAGCTGGGTCCAGAATCCATCGTTTGTCTCAGAGATGAAGTTGTAGAAAGGGAAACCAGATTTGACAAGGCCAATAAGGTGCAGAGAGGATTATTGTGGTCTCCAACAGACTTGTCTTCTGCAGTAGTTTGGGACTCACTGGAATTGGAGAGAAAGCATATATGAGTCCTGGAGGCCAATCGTGAACAAGTGCATCCCTCGGTGACTCCCCCTCTGGAGGGATTAGGGCAAAGTAGATGCTGCATTTGGCATTGATGAATAATGCAAAAAATTTGCAGCAAGGCTGGCCCCATTTCCAGAAAATTTCTTCTGCTACTACTTGATTGAGGGACCACTCATGTGGCCCTAATATGGTCCTGTTCAGCTTGTCCGGAATCACGTTGGATCTCCCTGGAATATGCATTGCAATTAGAAAGTGATTGGAAAACATTGCCCATTACCAAACCCTTTAGAGCTTCTCGACAAAGGGGATAAGATCTGGTTCCTCCCCCTGCTTGTTTATGTACCAGATCACCAACATATTGTCTGATTGGTTTGCCTATGGTTCCTAGAGGGAGACAGTCTTGGAGTGCCTGCATTGCTAGTAGCACTGCTCTCATCTCTAAGATGTTTATATGCAAGTGAGCCTCATGTTCTTGCCAGGTTCCCTGGACTGTCTTTCCCAGATAATGCCCCCCCATCTGAGAAGCATCCATGGTCACCGTGGCTTAGGGTTGAGGGAAAGTAAAGGGACGGGCCTGAGACACTGATGGAGAGTGAATCCATCACTCAAGATCCTTCTTGCAAGACCTGGTTATAAGAATTTTAAGACATTGGAAGATCTAGAATCGACCATTGTGTAGAAGGCAACCATTGCAGAATCCTCATGTGTAGGCATGCTAGAGGGATGACAATAAATGCTGTCATCTTTCCCAAACTCTGTAGTTTTTGCTTTGCTGTGGCTCACTTTTTTTCTGATTAGTTGCCAAACATGTAGGCGAATGTTGAGTACTCTGTCTAGTGGAAGTCTCAGTACAAGGTTGACTGCATTTATTTCTGCTCCTATAAAGGTTACATTTTGAGACGACTCTAAGCAGGATTTGTCAATTTATGGTAATTCCTAGTTTGGAGTAAAGCTGAATTACATAATCCCTGCCTCGTAGCAAAAGAAGCCTGGTCAGGGGGTTATGAGCCAGTTGTCTAAATATGGGAACACCTGGATTCCCTGGCATCTGAGGTGTGACACCACTACTGCAATGCATTTGAAAAACACTCTTGGGGCTGTAGTGACACCAAAGGGTAGAGCTCGAAACTGGAAATGACTGACTCCCAGCTGGAAGTACAGGTACCTTCTGGATCATCTTTCCATCTTGATGTGGTAGTATGCATCCTGAAGGTATATAGAGCACATCCAGTTGTCTTTTCCTGGAAATGGATTTATAGACTTGCAGTGTTACCATCTGGAACTTGGTTTTCTTCACCAATTTGTTCACTTCACTGAGATCCAATATTAGTCTCCAGTCCCCTGTTTTCTTTGGAATGAAAAAGAATCTTGAGTAAGTTCTGTATCCTCTCTGGTCTGCGGGGACTTCTTGGATGACTCTCTTCTTTAGCAACTTTTGAATTTCTAACATTGCTTGATCCTGTTGACTGGGTGGTAAGTCTGGGATAGACTTGTTTGTGGGAATGGGTCAGGAAAAGGGAATTATATAACCCCTGGATATTATGTCTTGCACCCATTTGTCATCAGTGATGATCTTCCAGGTTTCGAGGTGCAAAGACAACCGACCCCAAACTGCCTCCAAAGGTGAACAGTCGGGCACTCCTGCCTCTGAGGGAAATACCACCCTGTGTGTCCTGGTAATACCACTGAGATTTCCTGAACAATATTTTCCCACTACCCCTTTGAATATGGTCTAGTGGGTGTAGAAAATTGTACTCCAATGGCAGAAAGGGTCTTACCTTCTTGCTCACACAGAGTTAGCATTTCTTTAACCTTTGGCCAGAAAAGAGGTGAGCCATCGAGGGGAGCATTAAAAAAGGAAGACTTAAAGGGCTCTCTGAAATCACAAAGATACATCCAAGCCTGCCTCCTTATAGATATGCCTGATTGTGCTGCCCTACTCGCTCCATCTGCTGTATAAGAAATGAGTCTCATGGATGAGTTAACAACTGAATTGAGGGTAGCCAGCTGTGCATTGATCTTATCTGCTGCTGCATCAGCTACAGCTCCTTGGAAATAGTCTGATAACTCTTTCAACAGGTCTCTCTGTAATCTGAAGTGCATAAGATAAATTCAGTGATCTCAGTGTGAAAGCTGCTGAAGAAAAGACATGCTTCCCATATCCATCTATAGTCCTAGAATCCTTATTAGGAGGATGAATAGCGGAACTAGTTTCGGAAAGTTCCTTCTTTGAGGCCAATGCCATGACCATGGCATCCACTGCTACAACTTTTGTGAGAAAAGCTTGATCCTTGGGGGCTGTGATGTACTTATTTACATAGATAGGGTCACAGGCAGCCTCCATGGCAACTCCTCTTGTTTGTTGGAAATATTGACCCTCAAAGAATAAAAAAAATATTCTCTAAGACAAGTGCCATCATTTCATACACCAGGTTTGCTTTATCGTGATTCAACGTGGAACATGTAAAAAGTGTCTTTTCAAATAATTCTAGTCCTTCCTGCTTAGGAATACAGGAAAAAAAGATGTTTCACATCAATGGTTAAAAATACCAAGGTATAAATGATTCCTTGACAATACTTCCAGCCCTGAAAGAACAATCTATGAAACTAAGTATTTGAAAATTTTTACATGCATTACTGTGCCTGCATTTTTAAACATATGTTGAAGGTATTTAATATATGTTTCCTATTTGTAAAAAGCTAAATTAGTTTGAATATTAACATCTTGTGTATTTAATATAGCTCATGTGACCATTTTACATGTGACTTTTTTTGACAATACCATTGGCTCAATTTATCTATTATGTAACATGTACTGGTATAAAAATGGTTTTTGAATTAGTGTGCTTTATTCTGATGAAGTCTTCTATGTGAAAGACGAGAGCGCTTAATCTTGATGTGTTTTTACTGCAATAAATGGAGTTCATATACAGGCTTGTTTAGTGCATTTTTTATTTGTTTCCTGGTCTTCTGTTATTTGGACTGCACCAGATATTTGGATTTTGTCATCTTTTTTTGGTGGTATTAGCCAACATGGACTCCTTGGACAACTTTGATGCACTACCAGGTAACACTGCTGGGTCAGAAACAGAGATTCAAAAGCTTAAGGAAGAAGTTGCAGTTCTCAAGGGGGAATTAACTAGACTTATTGAATTATTGACCCCCAAAGAGGCTAATTTGGCTGTTTTCGCTGGTTGCAGTGTACATGTGTCTTCCACTCATTCTCCTGGCTGCCCTGGTAACCAAAATGTATTTAGGCAGGGTGTGCAGCCTGTTGGCGACTCTAGAGGGCTCTGTGATATCATTGTGGAAGCTGACAGTCATCATGCTGGATTTCTCACTCACAGAGGTAACAGTGGAGCTGTTTACCATGGTTCAGACCTGAATTATATCAGCGAGGATGTTTCTGGCATCAATGTAAGGTCTCAGAAGGCAGCTAAAGGTACTGATACCCTTTTTTCCTCAGAAATTAGGTTTAATAAATTTTCATCCACTCAAAGGGCCGGGAGCTGTAATATGGCTTCTAGCCTTAGAAGTGTTCAGCATGATGTTTGTGGTAAATTTGGTGCTTTAGTTTCTAAAGCGTTTGACTTTCAAGATATGGCTGGTTCTGGTCATACAAAGTATGTAGCAGGGAACATTCAAGACTTTGGATCACTCAAGGATATGATTTGTTTCTTTGAAAAGAGACTTTTTAAATACAAAAGTTTGCAAATGGAAATTGTGTATTTGAAACAATGTATCAATTTAACAGTTATACCACAAGGCTTGAGAGTTTTTAAATTTCCCTTTGGCAATGTATGATGCCAATATGATTGAAGACTGTGTTTATTTGATAAATGGGGGATGCAATGTCTAGAAAAAGCATTATTTTGTAAGGAACAGATGCAGGCAAAGATGGGTAAAGACTTAAACACTAATATTGTGAATGACTTGCTGTTTTCACAGTATCAAGATTTTTATGAAAAAAAATATTAACAGGGTAGAAAGGAAATGTAATGCATTGTTTTTAAAGAAAAAAAGAAAGTTAGAGAGGGATGTTAAACATTATCAAACTAAATCTGCTTATCCTACTAGTAAGTTAACTGTGGAGAAATTTGCTCTTGGTTCTGATGTCCACAGTAATTCTGCTGGTAATGACAGGGAAATGGCTGATATGTATAATGACTATGCTGAAGTGTATAATGAAATGGATGAAGGTGGTTCACAGGATTTTCAGCAACTAAGATGCTTAGAAAGGATAGCAAACAGAAATCAGGAGTGGAAATGTACATAGTCATGCAGTGCAAATTCAAATGGGACATCCCAACCGGGGGAGGAACAGATATTAATTTTTTATTTATTTTTATTTTACATTTGTTAACCGGGGATGTCTGTCTGAGCCGAAAAGGCCCTTTTTCAGCAGAGGCCCTGGGAGAAAAGCTCCACAAAGAAAAATTACAGACACATTTAGTTATTTAGACATGATCAGTATACACACAAATTACAAGAGACATGTTTTTACAGTGGTATGCAGCACAAACAGTTACAGTGGAGAGAGCAAACAAAAAAATATTAATTTTAAAAATAAAGGTAATTAATAGATTTGTGGTGTACAGCTGAAATTTGGAACATAGGTAGAATACATACATAGTACACAGGTACAGTACATACATTGTAGATTAGCCAGTGTTTGTGAGTAAGATTGAAAACTATTATCAAGTGCTCTAGATTTAGTATGTATATGTTATCCGCTTTCACTAGCCTGGGGAGCAATCATGGCACTGCCAACTTTGCTTGAGATGTTGCCTGATGAGGTCTTTAAAGGAGGCTTTGGATGATGTGTTTTGAATGCTAGTAGGGACAGAGTTCCATTTTTTAGCCACTGAACTACTATATAGTGCATCTCCAAAGCTATTGTAGCTGTTGGTGACTTCTAGTAGTTGTTTTCTTGATGATCTAAGAGGTCTTTTGGATGAGTGATGTTGTACTAGGTTTTTGAGGGCAGGACACCTATTGGGGAGGTAATAGATAGAATGACAGAGGCAGAGCTGGTTGTAGGTTAGTAGGTTGGGCAGTTCAAGCCAGTGGAGCTGTCTCAAAGCAGTACAGTGATGAGTTCTATATGAGCAATTTGCAGCAAAGTGGGCAATTCTGTTATAGCAGGCTTCCATTTTGCTTAGTTCAGTTTTGTTGAGATTAGTCAGAATGGGAGATGCATAGAGTAGGTTGGATAGAAGTTGGGAGCGAGCAATGGCTGATCTTGTGTTGTTGGTAAGAAATGGTTTGATACGGTAGAGTGACCCCAGTTTGGCATGTACTTTTTTAATAGTTAAGTTGAAATGATTATCCAATTTTAGGTGGGAGTCTGTGGTTATTCCCAATAGCTTAGCCTGTGCCACTGGGGCAATTGGAGTAGATAGTGAATTGACTGTTAGTGTTTTTGTTAGAACTGGTTATAATCAATAAGCTGAGTTTTCTTTAGATTGAGGATAAGTTGGGCTTTGGTAAGGTAGTTTTCAACATCAGAGAATGCTAGTTGAGTTGTTTGCAGGAGGGTGGGAATGTTTTGTGCAGCACAGATTAAGGTAGTGTCATTTGCATACTGAATTATAGATGCATGCTGTGTGGAGGTATGGAGGTCATTTGTGAAGATTGTGAATAGTAGTGGTCCTAAGATAGAACCCTGTGGGACTCCTATAGTTATGGGCAGCTGAGGAGAGAGAGAATTTTCCCATTTCCCAGCTTGGTACCTGTCAGTTAAGTAGCTTTGGAACCAGGTAAGAGTGGAGTAATTTTACTGGAGTAATTGGAGTAAGAGTAATTGTTGGAACTGAACATATTGCACATATTTTTCAAGGCTTTAAGATTTATAATTACACAGACAGGGCTATCACAAAAGATTTATTTTCACTTTTTTCTAAAGGATTTAAATGTGTTCCCTCCAAAATACCGGATCTTGCTGACTGTTAGATGTTCAGATGTACTAGGAAGCTCAATTCATGTCTCCCTTTTTCCCAAAGTTAAGTGGGGCCTACAAATGAGGCAAGTGCACACAAAACTATTCTGAAGAAAAGTAGTGTTCAATACATGACTCCATCCCCTCATTAATGTTTTTGAGAAGGCAGTGAAAGAAGACATGTATGAATTATGGGCTCAGAATAAGAAGTTTTATGCCAACTTAAATTCTGATGAATTCTCATGAATCAACTGAGGGGGGACAAGGGACTGCTTATCATGACCCCTGACAAGGGAGGTGGTATGGTAATATCAAATTCAGAGAATTATTCCAACATTATGCAGAATATTTTATTTAATGAAGAGAATTATGCACAGGTTTCTAAGAACCAAATAAATATTGCATATCAATGTATTGATAGTTATTTAGAAGACTATGTCCTGGACAAAAGTATTACTAATGACCTCCTTAATTTTCTTACTAATTCCTATCCTAAGGTGCCGGTTATATTCGGCATCCCAAAAATACACAAAAGCTTCACTGAACCACCTTTTAGACCCATTGTTGCTGCCAGTGGCTCCAAAGCACATAATCTGGCACTATTTGTAGATAAAATGACTAAGCATGTAGTGGAAAGAGCAGCACATCTAGTTAAGGATTCCTGGGATTTTCTAGGACAGCTTAAACAAAATTTATGGGCAGCTGATTTTGCATTTTTAACTATTGATGTGAAATCTTTTTTCCTGTATTCCTAAGCAAGGAGGACTAGAAGTATTTGAAGAGACACTCTTTACATGTTCCACCTTGAATCACAATAAAGTAAACCTGGTGTGTGAAATGATGGCACTTATCTTAGAGAATATTTTTTTATTCTTTGAGGGTCAATATTTCCAACAAACAAAAATAGTTGCCATGGGGGCTGCCTGTGCCCCTATATATGCAAATATAGTACTATTAGGCTGGGAATTAAGAAATGTATTCTACAAAGAATTTTGGAACAACATCCAGTTATATTGCAGGTTTTTGGATGACATCTTTATTTTGTGGAAGGGATAAGTGGAAGATATCCCTGGCTTTATTAACCACCTGGAGAAAACTACCTCATTTTTAGAATTTACTCATAATTACAACACTAGAGGTATACATTACTTGGACACGGCAATTTCCCATACACCTACAGGTTTCAAATCTAACATATTTCATAAGAGTACTTTTTGTAATTCTTACCTTCATTATACAAACAGCCATCCACTTTCATATACAAAGAGCTTAGTCAAAGGACAGGGTATAAGAATTGCATGCATGACTTCAGAATTGAGTGATGTGAGGCAGGAATTTTTCACATTAAGAAATCTGTTTTTAGAAAGGGGATACCCCAAACAGATGGGGGAAGAAATTGCTGAGGAGGTTTACACAGGATTGGGAGAAAAATATAAGCCCCTCTTAAGAAACCACCCATTAACTAATATAGCCCCCAGAGATCCTGGTGAAACGATTTATGAGCATGCATGTATAGTGCAATACAGCCCTATATCATATGAAATGAAAAACATAAAAGAACTGAAGTATATTTAGGGTAAATAATGATGTGTTACCTGCAGTGGGAGATAAACCAGTTTTTAACGGCAAGGTGGGCATGAATATTAAACATCTTATGGAAAACAAGTTGAATTCACCGATATTTTCAAAGCACCTCAAAAACCCACCTAGCTAATAAGATGGCATCTAAGGTTATATTCAAGAAAGGAAATTGTTTTACCACCAGAGTGGTGTACCTTACTCTATGTGATACATGCAATGGATTCTATGTTGGGAAAATGGAGAGGGTGTTGAAAAGCAGAATCTATGACCATGTATATGATGTTAAAACAAGAAGGATACAAGT
The DNA here is from genome assembly GCF_019279795.1 of Protopterus annectens. Taxonomy (NCBI): domain Eukaryota; kingdom Metazoa; phylum Chordata; order Ceratodontiformes; family Protopteridae; genus Protopterus; species Protopterus annectens. The sequence continues at coordinate 314,094,790 of NC_056749.1, read as the reverse complement.
GCATTATATAGGCATTCCCTCACTTGTTCTAATTTTAAAGGTTTTAAATTTGGTATTTTGGATACTGTGGACATAGATTTGAAGGGGGGGGGGGTGACTGGAAGAATCTAAGTAAAAAAGAGCTGGTTTGGCAACTCTGAATAGCAGCTAATTTTCCACCAGGTATAAATGATTCCTTGACAATACTTCCAGCCATGAAAGAAAAATCTATGAAACTAAGTATTTTAACATTTTTACATGCATTACTGTGCCTGCATTTTAAACATATGCTGAAGGTATTTAATATATAACAGTTTCCTATTTGTAAAAAACTAAGTTAGTTTGAATATTAACATCTTGTGTATTTAATATTGCTCATGTGACCATTTTACATGTGACCTTTTTTGACAATACCATTGGCTCAATTGTATCCATGTAACATGTACTGGTATAAAATTTTTTTTTGAATTAGTGTGCTTTATTCTGATGAAATCTATGTGAAAGATGAAAGTGCGTAATCTTGGTGTGTTTTTACTGCAGTAAACTGAGTTTATATACAGGCTTGTTTGATGCATTTTCTATTTGGTTGCTGGTCTTCTGTTCGCACTGCACCAGATATTTGGATTTTGTCACCTTATATATTATGACCCAAGGCGGAGGCAGTGCTACAACAGCTTGAAAATGCTCACATTTTTCTAAATTAAATGAGGTACATGAAGAGTACCCATTTTGCAAGTTTGGGAAAAAATGTAAGGCAGAAACAATACAAATCTTAAAGGAACTTAAGTACGCTGTAAATTTAGAGTTATGTCAGTATCTGTTGCTCATAATGCTAGACACGCATTTATCCCTCACTAGAGGTTGGAGTGGCATTACATTTTCCATGGTATAAAAACATAAATGCATGATGTTACATGGTTGAAAAATGTTTTGATATTTGTTGATATGCAACATAGATAAAGGTCGACTCACATGCAATACAAGTTTTTCAAGTGTCATCTGTGTCAGTTAAATACAATGATGAAATCCATTTGAGCAAAATAAAATAAGATAAAAAACAGCTAAGGTAGTATGAATGTGAATTCTTCAAATATGAAATGATTTGTGTGCATTTTAACACCTGATGAAAGCCAAAGGAAATATCAAACAGGATACTGTGCTAAAGGCACATAAGCCAAATTATGTGTCAAAGCTGTTGGAATACTACACTGGACATGATAATTACTACTATAGATTCTTAACTAATCTTCAATGGAGTTATACCCATTGCCAGTGGCGGCTGGTGACTTCAAATCAAAGGGGGGTTGCAGGAGACAGCTGAATGGGTGGGTCAATGGGAAGGGGTGTGGCCAGCTAGAAAGGGGAGGGGCTATGCTCAAAACCACAAAAACTAACTAAATACACTGCCCTGGGTGCCAAACCGTCATTATGAGAGTCCAATCAAGATAAAATGTGTAGAAGAATAAAAATATTTCAATGCATTGGCTGCATGACAGCTTACTTAATATCTAGATGGAAACAAAAAGGTTGTGAGGCATGAAAAAATAAATTACTTTTTAAATACATTAATGGAATGCCAGTCAAAATCAAGTATAAGAAAAACAAGCAGCACTCAACTCAAACCACTTCTTGCACTGCAGTTCTAATTATAATTTATATTCAGCTTTATTAAAGTACCAAGTAACATGCTGGAAGTAGAAAGCTCTGATGCCCCCACTTGTAAAAATGTTTCTTATAAAAAAAAAAGACCTGCTGCCTGACAACTATCTACTTGTTTCATGGGGAAAACATGATCAAAGTAAAAAATGAAAAACAAACAAGAAATAAGCTCAAGATACATTGCTTAAAAGGATTACTGTACAGGTTATGGACCACACAATTGGCATTCTGTTTAGTTTATGGGTAAAGCCTGCAGAGATGACTGGAAGTCTCCAAGTGTAATGAGCTTCTTAAAATAATGTAATCTGTCCTTTATTACAAATACTGTCATATGCATTTCAATACCCAAGGCTTATACATTATCTAGTTAAGTATTCTGTACATGGCAACAACAGAAAGGCTTTCGATGTTGGCAATTCTTTAACAGTATGCTTATTAAAGCTTACTTGCATCTTACGATCTCAGCCAATATTACCTGATGGTCATTAAAGTATTGCTACTTAAACACAGAGCAACAGGCACTTTGAGTAATAAGCATAAATCAACAGTACAAAAAATATGACAGAAACCAGACCATTCTGCAAAAATCAAGGACAGATGAAAAGCCACTCTAGTACTTGTGTCTACCTTGGATGGGGAGGATACTCTGCACATTTACACTGCATAACTACTCCTTGCCTTGTTCGACACATCCAGAGTCACTACATGGGGGAGTGGGGTGCAACAAGTATGTCACAATTTGAAATGTCTCTGGCTGACTGTGATGGCCCTGACACAAAGCCATACAAAGAAGTGGGACAAAGGCCCAAAAATAAGGACAGTTTTTAAATATTGCTCTTATAAACTTAGAAAGATAATAGAATAGGTCTTGCATTAGTATGAATTTTCTGAATGGTATGAAATCTGAAACTCAAATGTCTGTCATTATTTTCTAACTTCAGTCTTTAATGATTTGTCAGTAATTTGCCAAAAAAAACACACTTTTATGAAAAATGGACCAAAAATGTGATGTAAAAATATAAAATAGCCACACAATACAGCTGGAAACCTGTCAAAGAAGGGACACTTTAATATTAGTACTGCTAACTTGAGCAGCTAACAAAATAAAAGAATCTACATGCATTTCTGAAATAAAAGTAATCTATAACTCTGATTATTACAGTTATTTCTTAATTGTAAACCCTTCATGTTTTCTTCCAAAATTGCTATTTTGCGGAGGGATTATTAGGGGGAAGAGCAACATTTTGAGCCAAAATCAGGGACAGTTGAGAGGTTTGGCTATGCCTAATTCTATAAAGCAATTTATTTGCATGTACCTCTCAACCTGTTAATGCAATAAATCTGGACAAGGCCAAATATATTGGGGGAACATATAAACAGTACTAAAAATTGCTCTTGTATAAACTGAAACAGTTGATAGAACAACAGGTCTTACTTTAGCATGCATTTTTCTGAAAGTTATGAAGTCTGAAATTCAGTGTGTCATTATTTAGTGACTTAATTCCTAAATGATTTGCCAGAAAACCACAAATTTTATGAGGAACAAACCAAAAATAAGAAGCAAAAATCTATTCATTCTTTGAAAATCTGGACAGTTGGGAGGTATAGTTCAGCTGGGGCTGTCTTTAAGTTTGCCGCCCTTCCCCCTCACAAAATCATGGTCGAATGGAGCCTCCCCCTGCAGCCATTCCAATGATCCATTACTTGGCTATTTCACTCCATTTGCCATAAACACTAATGTGCATACTGATTTACTTCTATGATGATTTGGACTTCATTTGAAAGTTTTATTTTGCATTTTACAGAACAAACACTAAGACATCTGCTAAACAAACTTAGCATTAAAACTTCTCTGCCCTTGAAACTCATATTCATTGAAACAGCATTGAAACCCACATTCAAAGAAAATACATTTTACCAGTGGCAGAACTGCCCAGTTCAGAACATCTTTCCAGTAAACAATGAAACAAAATGCATGCACCCCATAATGACAAAACTGCCCAGTTCAGAACATTTCCATCATAAAAGTCTACTCAGACTTCTACAGTCCACCATTATCAGTAAATGTGCACAATTCTACAGTCCACCATTATCAGTAAATATGCACAATTCTACAGTCCACCATTATCAGTAAATATGCACAATCTCTGAAGAAGTAAAAAAATCATCTAAATAATTCCACATTAAATAAATCTGTAACTAATGAAGAGGTTGCTGCATGGTTTCATCGAAAATAAAGTGCCTGATGCCTCTGCGGAATAAATTGCCTATATTACATTAAAAATGATAAGCTAGTAATATTGCAATAGGAAATAGATAGCAAACTGATAACAGGCTCATAGTTAGTATCTTAACTTTTTCAGTACGGCAGCATTCACCCCTTGTGGGAGTAGAACCAACAACCTTCTGCATCAAAAGCAAGTACACAACCTGTTGTGCTATTAACAATGCAAGCTGACTTAGCATAAGCAGCACTAAACTTCTCTTCCCCTCCAGCTCTCAGCTCCGTGTAAAAGCTACTTAATACTTATCTGCATCTCAGCTTCGCAGCACAAGAAATCTGGAAAAAGCCAAATTTATTGGGGGGGGGGGACAAAAGCCCAAAAACCAGGGACACATTAAACATTGCTTGTATAATCTTGGAAAGTTGCTAGAATAAAATGCTGTGTTACCACCATAAATTTTACTGCCAAGGTCCCTGTGCAAAACAGTCAGAGCAACATACCACTATGCCAAACCAGCTGCTTTGTGAAAGAAAAATACTGTGTTACCACCATACATTTTACTACCAATGTCCCTGTGCAAAACAGTCAGAGCAACATACCACTATGCCAAATCACCTGCTTTGTGAAAGAAAAATGCTGTTACCACCACACATTTTACTGCCAAGGTCCCTGTGCAAAACAGTCAGAGCAACATACCACTATGCCAAATCAGCTGCTTTGTGAAAGAGTGGAAGACTGAAACTTAAATGGCTATCATTTAATGAATTCAGTTCTCACCATAGCTGTCAACCTCTTAGCACAAAACACCTGGACAAACCCAGTAATGAAGGAATACAGCCCTCAAACATATTCAGTGAATTCAGTTCTTGCCATAGCTGTCAACCTTAGCACAAAAAACCTGGACAAAGCCAATAATGGGGTAATACAGTCCCAAAAATAAGGACATATTTCAAATATTCATCTTATAAACTTAGAAAATTGCTAGAATAAAAGGTTGTGTTACTATGTATTTTCTGAAGAATATGAAGTCTGAAATTCAAATGCCTGTCAATTTTACTTTTGACGGAACAAAAACACTTTTCAGCAGAGGTCCAGGGAGAAATACTGCAGACACATGTCTTTGTAAAATGGCAGGACACCAGAGCAAATCCACACAAACACAGAGATGAGATGCAGACTCCACACAGAAGGCACGCCAGCCAAGAATCAAACCAGAAAACCTATAGCTGTGAGGCAACAATGCTACCACTGCACCATCAAATATGTAAGGAATTAAACATTCAGAAACCTGAAGTCTGAAATTCAAATGCCTGTCAATTTTATTTAACATTTGTTAATCAGGACAGTCTGACTTGGAACAAAAAATCAATTTTCAGCAGAGGCCCAGGAAGAAATAATGCAGACATGTATTTGTAACATGGGAGGACACAAAAGCAAAACCACACAAACACAGGGAGAAGATGCAGACCCCACACAGAAGGTACCCCAGCCAAGAATCAAACCTGAGAACCTGCAGCTGTGAGGCAACAATGCTACCACTGCACCATCAAATATCAAGCATTGCAACATTTAGAAACCACAGATATTATGAGGAACAGATCAGATCAAATATGAGGCAAAAATCTGCAATTTTTTTTACAAATGGTGGTGGGCAGGGAATTCAGGTCTGTAACACCTGCCTACAAGGTACAGGGTTCAAGCCTGAGGTATTCCCTACCACACCACCATGAGTTTGTTCTAGCCACCAGTATATAGCAACTGGGGCATTTACAAACACACACACACACACACACACACACACACACACACTCCCCCCGCCTTCGTTCCATAGCTGTCCCTCTTACCTTCTGTTCCATAGCGCGATGTAGATCCCATCCCTTCGTTCCATTACATCCATAGCTGGGCCATTAAATCCTAAATCCATAGCTGGCGCATTACGTCCGAGCACATCCACCACGTGAGATCCCCGACGAGACTCCAGCCTGCCGACGTTGCAGTCCGAGTCCGATCTGTTTCCAGTGACAGTCTATGCAGTTAAAACTGCATAGACTTCTGGGAGCTCTGCTCTTACATGTTTCCCAGTCCAGACTGCTGCTGAAACAGTCTGCGCATGCTCCAGACTGTCTCAGCAGCAGTCCAGACTAATGCGCGAAAGTCCGCAAATTTTAAATTTTTATTTTATCTTTTATTTTTCTTTTATTTTCTTTATTTTACAGCTGGGGGTGCTGCAGTCTGGCAGTCCAATAGCACGGGCCGCCCCTGCCCATTGCATACCTTATTACAAAACCCATCATGTTTGGACTTAGCTGACCCTGTGAATGAGTCTTCATGACAGTGTTCAGATCAAGTGAAGAAATGATACACTTGAAACTGGCGATACCTAGACAGTTGGCATGTATCATCTTTTGTAATAGTGTTTAACAAATTCCCAAAGATAATGAAAAACCCACTGATTCTGAATCATAATTTCTACAGAAAGCTGAAAGAAATTATACCCAGTCATCTAAGAAACCCATAGAATCATTTGATGACTATGCAAGTTACAACTGTACCTGTAACGAAAAATGTTTAAGCTGGTAACAGCTCATTAGCGGTTGCTTTCAATTGTCCATTTCAGGTATTAATGTTTGGAACTATATATGCTTCTTTATGCTTCTTTTTTAAACTATTTTGACAAAGCATACAATCATTAAAACTACTTAAAAATACTCTGAGCTTTTTAATGAATGCAAAGCATATAATTGTTTAAATAAGGATAAGGAAATTAATACCAAACTGTTTCCAGGGTAATAAACCATCAGATTTCTCTAACACCCTGGGCAGCACTCAAGATATGCATGAACTATAAAAGTGTCAGTTAGGGAACAAATCTAGCAGATAGTTCAGAAATAACACTAAACTGACATCTGGTCTAAATGAACAAGCAGAACTGCATGGAATGTTGCTTACAGTACTCAAGTAGTTTGTAAACTGGAGGTCAAAACTAGACAGTTTCAGTCCTAGTAGTGAGGGAGGCATAGCTCATATCATCTCGAAGCTAAACAGATGGAGACTATCCATAGCAAAATTGATCCCACTAAAAATTCATGATTTTATTATTCCACCAGAGTAGAGCAAAGATTAGAACCATTACAACAAGAACACTCCCATCTACCTACTTAACTGAATAAACTACTTGAAACTTCAACAAGACATCTTTATTCCTCCCACAGGGAGGGTATCAGATAGACAGCCTCCTAGATCTACTAGCTAAAATGATTTTAAACAGACTAATCCTTTGTACTCTGTACCTTTACAAGAGAATGGCACTGAATGAACATTTAATCTGCTTAATCTTTTTTACTAACTATATGAGGGTTTGAAAGTGCTTTCTTTATTCCCTTATGATCCACAAATAGCTATTATCTAAGGTGATTTCAGTTTCCCCAAAATATATGCATACATATTTAATTAATTACTGTACAAAAAGGGTTGCATAATCCATAAAATGCGTATTGATTTAAACTTAGTTAAATCTTATGCTTCACTGGTTATGGTTTAAATGACTTGAATAATATCATAGGAGGTATTTTACTTACCCACTTTTCCTGAAGGCTTATTGTTAAAGCCATAAGAAAAAAAATTAGAATAAGCAATTTTTGGTGCTATTTTTAATAAGTTTTTAATACAATAAAATACTGCTTGATTGAAGACAGCTTTTATTTATAGGTGTGAAAAACATATTTCCATTGACCTAACCTTTATTATACAGCACTGGCTTGTTGTGACAGTATGTCACTAATTTTTGTGTTGCACTGCGGTGGTGGTGCTGCGGTAGCATTGTCGCCTCACAGTAAGACATTGCCCTGTTCGATTCTCAGTTAGAGCATTTTCTGTGTGGCGACATGCGTGAATGGGCATTCCTTCGTTGAAGGTTGTGCGTCAGGCCCGGCAAGTTGGCACGTAAAAATCTATTGCCAATCATTAGTGGACCGGAGTTCTGCTGTGGCGACCCCTAACGGGAAAAGCCAAAAGACACAACAAAAACAACAACTGAAACAGAACTGGGTCTAGTATAAGGCTCCCTAAGCTCTCTTCTGTGTTGATCCAGTGCAATATGGCAACAAATTCTCAGTACCACGGTGATGTACAGTTATTGTGAAAACAGAGTGTTTACAGTTTTACTACATCTTTTTTATTTCCAAATTGGTTAAAGAAAATATATTTTCTTTGGTACTGGACAGATCTGTTGGATAATTATTTGGCTGGTAGTTGTTACAAACTGAAATACATTATTGTGATCATTTTTCTTTAATGTTTTTCATATCACAACATGATGGAGTACATAGGTGAATATCTTTTGGGGAGGGATAGTAGTAAGGCAGGGTACATGTGGAAAGAGAGGAGTTGTCTGATTCAGCAAGAATATGGGCAGTGTATGTTTATCTATGAACAGCAAATTGAAATGTATTTATCATTATTTTTATTTACTTATTTATCTGTGCTTACTAAGAAAGCCTGACTGGGATAAAACCCTTTTTTTAGTGGAGGCCTGAGCTGAAAAGTTCCTCATTTAACAACAGTTTTGACATATATGTAAAATAGTTGCATGATATCAGAAAGAAATAAAATGCTTTATAATAGCATACATAAATATAATTTAAAAAACAGTGTATATACACAGTTTGCATAAGTATGCACAGTATTGAGCATTCATTAGACAGACACGGGCTTGCAAAGAGACACAAAATTGCAAAAGGCCACCATGCCTTTCACTTTCTACACAATCACACATCAAAAACATGCACATAAAGTGGCTGTTTTGTTCTGAGATAGGTGACTATCAAAGCAGATTACAGTTACATAATTTATTCAGAACAGTCACTGATATAAATAGTTTAAGGAGGGTATATGTCCAAAAGCAACCAACAGAACTATATTACTGTGGTCCTTGTTTTTTTCACTTTTCTCACAATTAAAAATCAAAAGTGTAGACAGAAGATTGATGTATTTTTGCAAAAGGGATGAGAAGACATGTCTACACAAAATCAAATGGTCCTTACATGATCACTGTCAAATAAAAATGATATCACTTGGTTTTGGTTAGAGTATACATCTTACAGCAGCAAGTTAAAATAAATCACTGTGACCAGTCTATTATTTTTTTTTAATCAGACACCAGAACTATACAGAATGTGAGTTTCTGTGTGCAAGCAATACATGAAGGCAAAAGGCAGTTATAGGGTCAATTTTGAATAATTATTAACCTGGTTTGCAGGCGAGCCAATGCCTGTCCAACAGCAATGTGGCCAATTATATTCCTTTGATACGTTCACGATCAAAGGTGGTGTACACACACATAAGGACACATTCGACTGGAATAGTGTGTGTGTATTTTGTACCAAAGTATATTATAAGTCCTGTTTTTTTTTTTAACTGCCTTACGGGAATTTATGTATATCCACTTATATATACTTAATATATCTAGAATTATAAAGACTTTTGTTCTCATGGTCTGACATTATTTTAATTTTTTACCCGAAGCTCATGTGACCATTGCTTGCATGGTCACTTGAAATTATTGTCCACAATATATGCATGAGTCATTATTAGAGCAGAAAATAAATGTCATTTTTGTTTTGCAGGCAAAGGCAACATTTATTTTACTGTTTACAGAGTGAAGCCTACGTTCTGCTTACTTTCAAATGCTGTCTGATTCATGTAAATCAGGTTGGAGATACAGTGACTTCATTGTAGATAGACTAGCATTCTTGTGTGCTATTTGTTTTTCAATTTCTTATCATAACTGCATGATTTTTTTACTATGAACTGCATTCAAAGAAATAATATATAGCCTTTTGTACACAGCTACTAAATTTAACACTTCATAGGGCATTTGCTGTTGCAATCTGGTACTATATTTGGTTTCTTCCTAGGGGCTATTTGACCTGGTTTACTATCAATAAGTGGAAGATGATATGACTGGAGATGAAAAATACCATATGCATAATGGCAGATTATCAAAATCATGAATTTGTACTCACTGAACCTACATAATAATTAGTGGTAGTATTTAGCATTATGAAATCAGGAAAGACAACCATGGTATTTTGTCTTTGTCATAATATGGCAATTTGCATATCAAAAGATAACTTGGTCAATACAATGTTTTTGTTGTATCACTTTAAATGTGTTTGAGGTATATATGTAATGCATGTTAGTTAAGGAAACTGTAAATCTGAAATATAAAATGTATAAAGAATATCCTGGACAATGTGGTTGCATCTATAAGACAATACCATCAAAGAAAGGTAAAGAACTGTTGATGGATATATTTATAATCTTGAAAAACAAATAGATTCTAAAACGTATTGGTGTTATGTGAAGAAAAATGCTGACAAGTGCAAATGTTGATAGTGAGAAATTGTTAAAATCTACTACACATCACCATGGCTCTGACCACACAGAGTTACATGCATGTAAAATTAAGCCCAACATCAAAAGAAAAGCTGTATGTACAATTTTCCATTTAAGATTGTTTAAGATCACTATATCAAGTAATCTAGGTTAGACAGAAAATTAAAAAGCAGTTCTACAGCATACAAGATATTCATCACCTGGATGTTTCAATGTTGCTAATAAAATCAAGTGCATTTACTTTTAAGTATCAATTAATCTAACATTCATGCATTAACAACTGAAACAAATATTCAAATGCTGTACTCATTCGAATATGTTATTGTAGATGGAACATTCCCTATTAGCACATAATATACAGTAGTGTTTATTGCACATTTGTGGAGGAATCCTGTAAAAAAAGTTCCAGTGATTTATGGCATATTTTCTAGCAAGTCTACAGGATGCTACCACAGGAAATGGTCATTAGTAGTAGAAATACGTAATGATTTACCCTTGACATTCCAGCCTAAGATGACTCTATGTGATGCTGAAAAGGTAGCAATTAATAATATAATGAAGAACATTCCCCAAAGACACAAAGGCTGCTGGTTTCATCTTTGTCAGCATGGAGAAAATTTCAGAAGCTAAAACTGGTTACTGAGTTTGGTAATAATACTAAATTTGTAGTATTGTGTAAGGAAACACTTAGTATAGCATTTGTACAACCTAGATTCTGGACAGATTCTTTCATATAAATAGAAGACGATATGCTTGTTAATGTGAAATGGTTATGTTTCTTCTTTAAAGAGAATTATGTACTAGAAGGACCAAGACAATATGAAAATTGGAAAGCTGTAACTGAGAGGACTCAACCTCTATTGAAGATAGCATTCTGGAAGCACTGGGATGCTGTCTTCTCAGGTTTGTCATGCACACAGAATGCAGTAGAAGGATGGCACAGGTGCCGTAGAAATGTATTGGGCAAGAAAGAACTCTCTCTCTCTCTATATTATGTCCTCTGAACTATAAAACTGGAGCAGAATCATGTAGATGACATGAGAAAAAGAACATTCTGTGGACTTCCTCCATTACTAAAGAGAAAGACATTACCCGACAAGACGACTATTTTCCACAGAGTACTATTGTGACAGGAACAACTTAGACCACTTGCATTACTGCAATACATTGCTTAGCACTATGCTTCCTGATGTGCTTTGCAACAGATAGTATATCTCTTCTACTTTAAGTCTAATACTGCTATGATGCCAGGATTGGTTTGCAGGATTCACAATATGCGATTTTCACCATGGTGTGCAATGTCAAAGTAAAAAAAAAAATAATGCTGAATTTCATCATTACAGTAGACTCTCGATTATCCAAATGTCTATTATCCGAACCAGCCTTCCAAAGTTTTCAGGTAGGAAAAATCATAAAGTCTAAATATGTAAACATTGCACGTGTTTGCTTGAGCATGTTTTTTGAGCTTATAGCCAGCTCGTGTATGAAAAATATTCTTTATTGTCTACTGGAATCTCTGAATGGTTGCAAGTGCAGTCTTGAGTGTAGAAAAAAACAAGATTTTAGAAGTTTATCTGGTTCAGTTATATGTTTGATTTTCCGAACTACCCTAGGTCCCAATTAGTTTGGATAATCAAGTCTCTACTGTACATCACATTCGGCTATGTCTATTTTTGGTATTCTGAGATTCCATACACTACTTCACATTTTTGCATATGTGAAGTGATGTGCTGTATTGTACTGCAGGATTATTACAGTAAACCAGTACATTTGTTCATGGTTATATTAAATGGCTGGTTTTAGTTGCAAGATATACATTAGTAAATATGAGTAAAATAACAAATATGATGAGAAAAATAATAGATTTTGATATTCTAAATTTTAACCCATTAACTAATAATGTTAATAGTATCATTCATTTATTTTCTGATACCTGTTTTATCCTGTTCAGGGTAATAGATGAGCCATTGGCTCTTCTTGCATGTAAAGGGCATAAAACAGGTAACAAATCCTGGACAAGACACTGCTGTATTCTACAATGCATAAGTGAGAAACTCACATGCTTTACCTGTCAGCATGGCTTTAGAAGGTTTTATTAGAACTGTAAGAATTAAGTAACTTGAATGGACTCAACCAGTGAAGAAAATGGTTTTCAGCATTACAGGTTCTTCCCCCACTTTACCAGCTTAAATATCAGGCTCATAGAAAAAAGGAAGACACCGTACTTTATTCACCAGTTGTTACACAATCAGTATAGTTAATTTGTGTGTAGAGCTGTTGACCTTTAATCTTTAAATTCATAATCAGACAGTTAAGCAAGCATTCACCAACAATTATTCCAGCAACTGAATACAGACCATTTAGATGTGGGAAAAAATGGAGACAGTAGCAGAAACCCACAATGATCAAGGAAGTATATGCAACTCCATTCAAAAGGTATGCTGCCTAAGAATTGCGCAAGAGAAGCCAGCACTGTGAGATAGCAGTGACTGCATCACTGTGCCACCTGCCAGCAATATCAGATTTGGTTTAAAGTCTTATGAAATTAAAACCAAAAGCAAACATAGGTCTTAATTAAAATCTGTATCTTGGGTTGTAAAATGTATTTATTTCTTCAGCAGTCAGTTTTCAGACTGCTAAACATAGAACTTTTCTCTGTTTCCGGAGAGTTAAATCAGAAACCGGATAGGTACAGTAAAAGTATATATTTAATACAATATAATAGCCATTGTGACAATGATCAATATTTACAGTAAATAATACTAATAGATTATTTAGATCTATGGAGGCAAAACTTGACTGGGTTTTCACAGTGACCTAAGCCTGTGTCTTTAAACTTATACATGCTATTAATGACAGTTTGAATTGTGAAAAACTAGACCTAGAACATTTTTTGAATGACTATAAAAATGGAATAATTTTGATCTGCTAAGCACATTTACACTGAATGTGGTTTGGATGCAAAGTAGAGACAGAAACAAGGCTGTATGTGTCGGGGTGGGGTGGGGTGGGGGGTTCAGGATTCCAGCAAATTATATACATCAGCTCCATGGAACAGCAGAGGGATAATGTTCAAATTCAGTGATGGAAGATTATGGTGTTTAGTGATTTGTATTTACCAAAACCGAATACAGAGCATATATACACAGCAGATAAACTCACTCTCCCCCAAAATTTGTATTTACAAAGTAAATGTTTGCTCAGAATTGTGAAAAAGCCATTGTTATATTCTGCTTCTCTGTCATCCTTAATAATTACTTTGGGCTTAAACATTTATTTGCATCTCATGTTCAGTGTTCCTTAGGTGATAGGCAACAGTATGCCAGAGGAACAGGGGCGAAACTGAGCAGTCAAAATATATAAAGGCAGTAGTTCAGTTTCAGAAGAAAGTTATTAAGTTAGTTAAATCTTTGGTTTTAAGTAGGGATTCTGCTGGCAGCTTCAGACTATACAGAATACCACAGAAAAACGCATTATTCCCTTTTATCCAATTAAGCAGGTACATTGTGTAACATTTTTCACATTACTCACTCCCTTTCATTATTACTTTTCTTAAATAATTCCCACTCTGTACCACTTGGCAACAACCATCTAGGAGGGCGAGGACCATTATGCTTTGTCATTCATGCTAGAACCTGCAGGGCTTACTGAACTGAAGTTCCCCATAGCCCCTGGGATTCAAACATTTAATTTAGAAGTTTAAAATATTAAGAAGCATTTGCTTGCAAATGATATATTGACAGAAGTGTTTAGTGCGGTTTATATATACACAGGAGGTACTTTCACATGCATTTGAATAAGTATAATCCAAACTCATGATTAGGCATCTGGCACTCTGCCTGCAACACTGGTGTTCCATACTGACGTTCTAATGTTATTCCATGATTTGTTTCCCCACTGAACTGGTGCACAGCACTATCAGTGCCATGCGCATGTACTTCTTGGAATAATTCATTATTCTTCTAAAGGCTGATATATGTTAACCCTGAGCCTCATTAATGTGCCTGTTCAATTAATGGTCTCATGAATGGTACAGTTGCTGTGAACTGCCTGAATCTGGCATTCTATTTCATCTTTATATCAGCAAAAATAGATGCATACTATAATAAATACTGAAAACCAGAGTCTAAATACTCTCGTGAAGCCTTCACCTTCACTCCAAAACAGGGGTGCCCAACAGGTGGCCCTAGGTCCACAATCCAGCCCACCAAAGCATTTTATGTGGCCCTCGTTATGTCCTACAACAAAGTGTTTTGAATACACAGATACATGTCAGACATGATGATGTACCCCTCCAAACCTTGCTAAGTATGGTAAGTGGCCCCTGAGTCAAATAGATTGGACATCCCTGCTCTAGAATAATGGCCTCTGTACACTTAAGCCTCTGTTTAAATTTAAGACAGCAGTGTCTTCATGGTGTATTCCCCTCTATGCAATATGCAGGCAAGAAACACGAGACTGGCTGTTGAGCACCGACTGTCAGTAATAGTAAAGCAAGCATTGCCAATACAAAATACTTTGCTGAGCAATAATTAAGAGTAAGATGGAATTAAAAGATAGTGGCAAGACAAACAATTATCAGCATCTGAAAACTATGGCTTATCACATTTTACATAATATGACAGAACAGTGTAATTGAAAATTGTTAAATGAATGGGAAAATTCAACAAATCAAGAGCAATGGGATGGGACATCTTAGTTAGATGACTTGCACCTCGCCATTTTAATATTTTGTTAAGAAGAGATAGTCATTTTCTACATAGTTCCTTCATAAAGGTGCAAGCCACATCTAGTGTGAAATCCTTCAACACAAGAAAATGCATTATGTGGTCATATCTTCTGATGTTCTACTATTCATACATGTAGAATCGACAGAAAATGCCTCCTCTCATTCATAACATCAGGCTTTCCAAGAAGCAGAAAAAGACTGACATTTCTAGTAGCTGCCATTCAAACTCAAGAGTTATATCAGTGAAAGTATGTCCAGGGACTCTGCTTGAAATATCACCTAAGGAATATCTTGATTTGAGACTGAAAACTGGATTCAATTCCAAAACTCCACTTTAACTTTTAGAAGAACAACTGTGTACATTTTGCACATCTTTTTAAATTTTCAACTTTGTCACATGTTTGACTACAAACAATGACTGGAAGGTTTCATGCATTTTAAATTGCATTGCAATTGTTTAGTAAAAATTATAAGATTTATACAAGATTACGTGTCTTTTCTGAAAACAATTAACATTTACCTCAGCTGGATACTGCACTTCTACATTAATGACTGTGTTACATTTCTTCTAAATGTTTACTCTAAGTAAAAAAAAAACAAGCATTTCTCAATGATGTATGTTAGCCAGCATTGCAATGTCATTGCAATGTCATTATTTTATTAATGTGCAATGGTTTTGTTATATGGAAATACAAGAAAGCTGAGGAAAGACCCTGGATATGTCAGATATCTGTTACTCTGTGGTAAAAGTACCCAGACATTATGGGAAAAGCTATTCTGCCACACAACGTACTTGCACGTAAGGCAGGTGCAAAGGCCAAAAAGCATAACCAAACTAAAAAAAAGAGGCCAGCACCAAAGGATGAGAAAAAAATATATAATATTAATATAATATGTAAACTATGGATCAGACTGATTTCGGCCCCAAGGCCTTCATCAGTGATACACTCATAACATTCAAAGAATACTTAAATAGTATTCTAAGTACAGTAGTTAAGCAGATCAATCAGCATTTAAAGACCTAGCATAATACATAGAATCATATTCAATGATAATACAAACCACCATTCAAAGATGGTCATTCAGGCCAGGGGAAAATAAACCCCCTAATTTAATAATCCAAGCCTTCTCCTTATTATTCAATATACTGTGCCATCCCATTTTCCTGGATCTGTCCCCCCAAATTTTATCAATAATAGTAAAATGAAATTTGGCTGTTTTACAGTTTAGAACATGTTTGTAAAGGGCATTAGTCAGATGCTGGTTTCTTATGTCACTGAGATGTTCCAACATTTTGATCCTGAATGGCCTAGATGTCTGTCCCACATAAAATGTGGAACAGGAACAAGTGGCCAAATAGACCACCCAATCCGTACCACAGTTACCAAAAATTTTACCTGATAAACCTTACTGGTATTCCTACTAGAAAATTCTTTGGTTTTAAGCATGTGTACAGAATGAGCAGTGCCCACAGGGAAAGGACCCCATCAATTTATCCCCGGTTAGTGTAATTTGTTGACCAAAACCAGTCTTCCTAAATCCAGATTTGAAATGATTAAAGTATGAGCCCAAATTCTGGCCCCTACGATAGGAAAATAAACACCCTGGAGGTAGTATCCTGGCTAGCTCTTGATTGCCTAAAAGGATGTTCCAGTTGTTCTTACATTTCTAGTAGCATTGATGTTCCTTCCATATGTAGTCACAAACCTAATCCCCTCCTGTTCTGTACCTGATCTCACCTTACAGTCCAATAATTTGGCACAATCTTGTTCCTGAGCTCAATTACTGGTGGTCCTAACATACTCTGGCTTATATCCATGATTACGAAACCTTTTTATGAAGTCCTGTTGATGGTATGCATAGGTACCTTGATCTGAACAAATCCTCCTCACTCTCAAAAAATGGGATTTGGGTACATTTCTTATATGATGGGGATGTAAACTAGTTGCATCCAATAAACTATTGTATTGGGAGTATTTACAAACACTTGAGTCGATAATGTATGATCAGAATTACGTGTTATTCGGACATCCAAAAAATGGATCTCCTGATCATGCATATTAAGTGTAAATTCCATCCCCCATTTGTTCTCATTTAGATATTGGACAAACTCTAGTAAGTATGTAACATCACCCCACCAAATCAACCAACAATCGTCAAGGTACCTACGCCAAATATCCATCTCCCCTAAATAGATATTTTGTGATGGATCATAAATAAGAAATTCCTCTAGGTACCTCATAAAAGGTCCACATAAATGGGGGCAAGAGAGGCCCCCATCACAGTTCCTTGTGTTTGCCAAAAACAGTAATCCTGGAATTAAAACATGTTTGCTTAATATGTGTTCAGCCATACAAATTAAAGTGTTGAAGCCGGGTGGATAGATGTCTGCCTTGTCAAGCCAATATTTTAAGGCCTCTAGTCCAACCCAATGGGGGATATTTGTATAAAGAGTGGTAACATCTAACATACACATCATCCAACCCAGCTCCAACTGTGAATCAGACAAAATCTGGAGGAATTCGGTGGTGTCTTTCACTCTAGCACGGGCCATCTTTAATAGAGGCTGTCAATACTGTGTAAGATACACCGAAAGGGGTTCAGTCAATGAACCCCTGCCAGATACTATAGGTCTGCCTAGTGGTTTCTCCAAACATTTGTGAATTTTGGGTAGCAGATTAAAAAATCTGCCTCTGAGGATCATCCACCACCAGTTGTTGTTTCATTCCCTCATCAATAATGCCCTCTTCCACAGCTAGTTCCAAAAAGGAATCTATTTCACTTTTGAACTGCATAGTAGGGTCAAGCGGCATAGACTTATAGTACCTGGAATCATGTAACTGCCCATTATTCTATGAGACTTGCAGGATGCTATTGTGCCATCTCCTATTTGCATTCCAGAATACTTACTGATGGGGTAATATTGGCAACATACTCTTGGGTACAGTTTTAAAGGGACTGTATAGCCTCTAGATTGAAACTTGGAATATTATATTTTGTCTTCCAAAAGGGGAACAAGGAAAAGGTGTATAAATGTCGACATTTAGCAATGTAAAATTATTGCTATGAATTACTGGTTAAGGTGATTATTAAAAGATACCAGTAACTCAGGGGAACTATAATGGAGAAAACTTTAGAATTTATAATAGTGAGGGGGTCTACATTTTACATTTTGTAGCTTTTCACTGAGAATACAGATAAGAAATGGCTCCAATGGCTGTCCATTAATTGCCCCCAAGAAACTATTATTCTCGAGGACTTTAATAACGACTGGAACACCTGTACCTTGGAATTCCCCACCACCCATATAAATTTACATGGCTTCACCCAGGTCATATCTTCCCCCACTAGAATCAGTAAGCCTAACAAAAAGGAAAGTATCCTAAACTGGATTCTAATAAACAACCATCCCCATATATATATATAAAGCAGGCACCCTACCTGAGGACATCAGTGATCACTTCCTCAACTATATACTCAGGAAAAGAAATGACATCCCTCAACAATCCACCTTCAAAACTATTAGGAGCAATATGAACTTTAATGAGACTAAATTCCAAAATGAACTTAACGCATGCGACTGGACTAACCTAAAACTGCTTCCACTAGATGAAGCAGTCTTGTACTTTAATTCTAAATTTCTTGCTATCCTGGATAGCCATGCTCCCAATAATAAAGTAGCATCATGGCTGGCAAATGATGCTAGACAAAAAATCATATGTAGAAATAAAGCATGGTCCTCCTGGAGAACCATTAAATCCCCAAAAGACCACCTCATATTTAAACTAAGAAATGATACAAAGAAGTCCATTATACTAAAAAAAAAAAAAAAAAAAAAACTACTACTGCAATCTGCAACAAAAGCACCAAAATTATCCACAAAAATGTTGGTCAAGCATAAACAAACTTCTCCACCCAGGACAATCATCTACCCCTACCCCCTTGACTACCCACCTAAAACCTCCGAAAATTGTTGCTAACACCTTCAACACTTTCTTTACAGAAGCCATTCAATCCCTTGCCAACAAACTAGCTCCCAATAGCCCAAGTTCTACCAGTCCCACAACCAATAAACCCCACCCTCTTCAAGTTTGAGCCAGTGCCAACATCTTTTATTAGGTTACTACTCAAGAATTTGAAACCCACCACCCTGTCGGCAGACCTACTACTTGCAGAGTACCTCCAAAAAGCCACTGATAAAATAGCTTACCCCATTTCAATACTAATCAATAGATCTATTCCTGAAGCTTATATCCCTTCTATCTGGAAAATCTCCCACATTATTCCTCTCCATAAAGGGGGTAATTCCACAGAACTCTCAAATTACAGGCCCATAACCATCCTGTCACCCCTGGCTAAAATTATGGAAAAATGTATCCATAAACAATTCCTAGCCTATCTTAATCTGAACAATCTCCTAGCCCCCTCCCAGCATGGATTTAGACCTTGCCATAGTACAACCTCAACCCTTTCCTTCTCTCACACAATAAATCAAAACCGTAATAACAAGTTCTTTTCAGCCCTCTTCCTAGACCTTTCCGGTAAACCACCAGCTACTCTTAGGGACACTAAAAACACTCTCTCTAGATAACCTAGCAATTAGCTGGTTTCATTCCTATCCAAGTGGCAGACAACAAGCTGTACTATGGAAAAATAACTTATCGTCCCTATTACCAATCACCCTTGGAGTCCCCCGGGGATCTATATTAGGCCCCCTCCTATTCTCCATCTTCATTAATGATCTGCATAAAGTCATCCCAGATGCAAACATGTATACAGTATTCAGATGACTCGACCGTAATCTGTGCTGCCACCTCCCCCACAGACTTACAATATTTATCTCAAAACACCTTCAACAAAGTTGAGAACTGGTTCACTG
Source organism: Protopterus annectens (assembly GCF_019279795.1). Lineage (NCBI taxonomy): Eukaryota > Metazoa > Chordata > Ceratodontiformes > Protopteridae > Protopterus > Protopterus annectens. Next base: position 314,074,923 of record NC_056749.1, on the reverse strand, counting down.
GTCGTGGTCTATTAAACCCTAATAAAACCAAGCTGTTAATCTTCATCCCCACTCGCAAGATCTCTTTACCATCTCTCACCATAGCATCCAAGAATGGTACCATAATTTCTCCAGAACCTATTACTAAACTGCTAGGAGTAATCATTGACAACAACCTTAAGTTTGATGCTCATGTTGACAAAATTATTAAAAAGTTATAAGTTGTTTAATCTTCTTCTGGGTGTTTTTGGACTTTAAAATTATTAAAACAGTTAATAAGAAACTAGGCTCTTGATATAAGATTAAACTATTCCTAACCCCATCTGCTCGTACTGTGATTGCCCATATCCATTTGCTATCAACCCTTCTTTATGCCTCACCCATCTTCGCAAACATAAGCAAATCTGACCTCAATAAACTTACCAGCTGCTACAATAATACTGCCAGATTTGCCACAGGATCAGCATATAGAACACATCACTGTTAAAACCTTAAATCACTAGACTGGCTAGAACTACCCTACCAACTTCAATATAACCAATTAATAGTTGTTCACAAAGTTCTCTACCAACCAGATAGTACACCCATACTGAAAAATATCACTCCCTACAGTAACCTTAAAACACTCTGCTCCTCCAGCAGAATGCTAGTACAAACTGTTAAATCCAGCAATTCAGCTGGTGAATCACTATTTTCCAACTCTGTCGGTAAAACCTGGATCTTACTTCTTGCAGAACTTACTACAGTTCCTTCCTTAACCCAATTCAAAATATCTCTTAAAAAACACCTAAAAATGCATTGGCTTTGTCCCTGCACAAACCCTGACTAAACCCTACTCATATACCAACTAAATATGAAAACCTTAGTACAGGAAGAAACTTTCACTGTATTACTCTGATTCATTAACTGTCTAGAAAACTGATTATAAGTCTCTACCTACTGGAAACTACTAATGTTAGGATATCTTGACACAACCATGTACTAAAAAAATATATGAGAACCACTAGTATCATTTGCCAGCCATGATGCTACTTTATTATTGGGAGCATGGCTATCCAGGATAGAAAGAAATTTAGAATTAAAGTACGAGACTGCTTCATCTAGTGGAAGCAGTTTTAGGTTAGTCCAGTCACATGCGTTAAGTTCATTTTGGAATTTAGTCTCATTAAAGTTCATATTGCTCCTAATAGATTTGAAGGTGGATTGTTGAGGGATGTCATTTCTTTTCCTGAGTATATAGTTGAGGAAGTGATCACTGATGTCCTCAGGTAGGGTGCCTGCTTTATATATATATGGGGATGGTTGTTTATTAGAATCCAGTCTAGGATACTTTCCTTTTTGTTAGGCTTACTGATTCTAGGGGGGGAAGATATGACCTGGGTGAAGCCATGTAAATTTATATGGGTGGTGGGGAATTCCAAGGTACAGGTGTTCCAGTCGTTATTAAAGTCCTCGAGAATAATAGTTTCTTGGGGGCAATTAATGGACAGCCATTGGAGCCATTTCTTATCTGTATTCTTGGTGAAAAGCTACAAAATATAAAATGTAGACCCCCACACTATTATAAATTCTAAAGTTTTCTCCATTATAGTTCCCCTGAGTTACTGGTATCTTTTAATAATCACCTTAACCAGTAATTCATAGCAATAATTTTACATTGCTAAATGTCTACTTTTATACACATTTTCCTTGTTCACCTTTTGGAAGACAAAATATAATATTCCAAGTTTCAATCTAGAGGCTATACAGTCCCTTTAAAACTATAACCAAGAGTATGTTGCCAATATTCCCCCATCAGTAAGTATTCTGGAATGCAAATAGGAGATGGCAAAATAGCATCCTGCAAGTCTCATAGAATAATGGGCAGTTACATGATTTCAGGTCTATGCCGCTTGACCCTACTATGCAGTTCAAAAGTGAAATAGATTCCTTTTTGGAACTAGCTGTGGAAGAGGGCATTATTGATGAGGGAATGAAACAACAACTGGTGGTGGATGATCCTCAGAGGCAGATTTTTTAATCTGCTACCCAAAATTCACAAATGTTTGGAGAAATCACTAGGTAGACCTATAGTATCTGGCAGGGGTTCATTGACTGAACCCCTTTCGGTATATCTTACACAGTATTGACAGCCTCTATTAAAGATGGTCCGTGCTAGAGTGAAAGACACTACCAAATTCCTCCAGATATTGTCTGATTCACAGTTGGAGCTGGATTGGATGATGTGCATGTTAGATGTTACCACTCTTTATACAAATATCCCCCATTGGGTTGGACTAGAGGTCTTAAAATATTGGCTTGACAAGGCAGACATCTATTCACCCAGCTTCAACACTTTAATTTGTATGGCTGAACAGATATTAAGCAAACATGTTTTAATTCCACGATTACTGTTTTTGGCAAACACAAGGAACTGTGATGGGAGCCTCTCCTGCCCCATTTATGCGGGCCTTTTTATGCGGTACCTAGGAATTTCTTATTTATGATCCATCACATAATATCTATTTAGGGGAGATGGATATTTGGCGTAGGTACCTTGACGATTGTTGGTTGATTTGGTGGGGTGATGTTACATACTTACTAGAGTTTGTCCAATATCTAAATGAGAACAAATGGGGGATGGAATTTACACTTAATATGCATGAAAAGGAGATCCATTTTTTTGGATGTCCGAATAACATGTAATTCTGATCATACATTATCTACTCAAGTGTTCGTAAATACTCCCAATACAATAGTTTATTGGACGCAACTAGTTTACATCCCCATCATATTAGAAATGTACCCAAATCCCATTTTTTGAGAGTGAGGAGGATTTGTTCAGATCAAGGTACCTATGCATACCATCAACAGGACTTCATAAAAAGGTTTCGTAATCGTGGATATAAGCCAGAGTATGTTAGGACCACCAGTAATTGAGCTCAGGAACAAGATTGAGCCAAATTATTGGACTATAAGGTGAGATCAGGTACAGAACAGGAGGGGATTAGGTTTGTGACTACATATGGAAGGAACATCAATGCTACTAGAAATGTTAAGAACAACTGGAACATCCTTTTGGGCAATCAAGAGCTAGCCAGGATACTACCTCCAGAGTGTTTATTTTCCTATCGTAGGGGCCAGAATTTGGGCTCATACTTTAATCATTTCAAATCTAGATTTAGGAAGACTGGTTTTGGTCAACAAATTACACTAACCGGGGATAAATTGATGGGGTCCTTTCCCTGTGGGCACTGCTCATTCTGTACACACATGCTTAAAACCAAAGAATTTTCTAGTAGGAATACTAGTAAGGTTTATCAGGTAAAATGTTTTGGTAATTGTGGTATGGATTGAGTGCTCTATTTGGCCTCTTGTTCCTGTTCCACATTTTATGTGGGACAGACGTCTAGGCTGTTCAGGATCAGAATGTTGGAACATCTCAGCGACATAAGAAACCAACGTCTTACTAATGCCCTTTACAAACATGTTCTAAACCATAAAACAGCCAAATTTCATTTTACTATTATTGATAAAATTTAGGGGGACAGATCCAGGAAAATGGGATGGCACAGTATATTGAATAATTAGGAGAAAGCTTGGATTATTAAATTAGGGGGTTTATTTTCCCCTGGCCTGAATGACCATCTTTGAATGGTGGTTTGTATTATCATTGAATATGACTCTATGTATTATGCTGGGTCTTTAAATGCTGATTGATCTGCTTAACTACTGTACTTAGAATACTATTTAAGTATTCTTTGAATGTTATGAGTGTATCACTGATGAAGGCCTTGGGGCCGAAACCAGTCTGATCCATGGTTTACATATTATTATATTAATATTATATATATTTTTTCTCATCCTTTGGTGCTGGCCTCTTTTTTTTGAGTTTGGTTATGCTTTTTGGCCTTTGCACCTGCCTTACGTGCAAGTACGTTGTATGACAGAATAGCTTTTCCCATAATGTCTGGGTACTTTCATCAGAGAGTAACAGATAAGGCTCTAATTTTATATATATATATTTTTTACAATATATGTGTTTTGCAGTATTATTGTTGTTTATGTGAACTTTTCGTATGAGCTGAATTTCAATTGTGATGTCAGTTTCACTTTAAATTTGGAACAACAGTTTTTGTAAATGATGATGCTAACGAGACTATTATTCCAATTAATTAGAAATGCTTTAGTTACTATAGAGAATAATTTTCCCGCTTTGGGTTGTATATAATGTGAGTTTCTTTTTAGTTTAAGTATAATCTGATGAAGCGTAGTTGTATACTATGTGAAAGCGCTTATTTTTCCTTGGACCTCAATAAAGCCTGTTTGGAGCCTTTTACGGGATTGGACTGAATTTTGTCATACTGTTTGTTCAACATATCGTGGTTGGTAACTCTTGTTTCACTTTTGTGATTTTGAGAGTAACAGATATCTGACATATCCAGGGTCTTTCCCCAGCTTTCTTGTATTTCCATATAACAAAACCATTACACATTAATAAAATAATGACATTGCAATGCTGGCTAACATACATCATTGAGAAATGCTTGCTTTTTTTTACTTAGAGTAAACATTTAGAAAAAATGTAACACAGTCATTAATGTAGAAGTGCAGTATTCAGCTGAGGTAAATGTTAATTGTTTTCAGAAAAGACATGTAATCTTGTATAAATCTTATAATGTTTACTAAACAATTGCAATGCAATTTAAAATGCATGAAACCTTCCAGTCATTGTTTGCAGTCAAACATGTGACAAATTTGAAAATTTAAAAAGATGTGCAAAATGTACACAGTTGTTCTTCTAAAAGTTAAAGTGGAGTTTTGGAATTGAATCCAGTTTTCAAAGTCTCAAATCAAGATATTCCTTAGGTGATGATATTTCAAGCAGAGTCCCTGGACATACTTCCACAGTATAAAGACAAAATGATCAATTTTAATAATTGGCTAAAGTATTGGTGTCATTCAAAGGGGATCCAGTGTCTGTCAGCCTGGGATGACATGCTCGACAAGCCACGTTGCTTCGCTAGGGACGGCTTGCACGTGTCACCCCTGGGTTTTGAATACTGGCAAAGGCTGTTGCCTCCCCCATAGTGTCTTTTTTAGGCAAGGCTCAAAAGACAAACCCACCTCCATAGACAACACAAAGAAAAAAAAAACTAAGGGTAATGCTGCTCAACGCCAGAAGTCTAAACCTCAAGATGCATGCACTCGAGACTCTCCTCAGTATGGAGAATATCGATATCTGTGCAGTAACAGAAACCTGTTTCAAGGCTCCCGAGAGCACTCCAGCACTAACAGGTTATACTTCATACCATGCTTTCCGGCCCCAAAACTCGGACCAAACCACAAAAGGAGGGGGAGTATCCATATTTATCAAAGATACCCACACCTCCAGGTTAGTGGCACTGCACGAAGCATCGGAGACCATCCATGTGCAATTAACAGTGGTTAAAACTGCCTTTCAGTTTGTAGCCTGCTACAGACCACCCTCCCAAACACAGGCTTTCCTGAGAACACTGGAGAATATGAAGCTCTCTCCAAACACCATTATATTGGGTGACTTCAACTACCCAAACATTGATTGGGAAAACTACTCGAGCCCAAACACCCTCGCCCAATGCTTCCTAGAATTTATAAACTCAAATGCTATGGAACAACTGGTCACCACTCCCACAAGAGGGGAAAACATATTGGATCTGGTCATCGCCAACATGGGGTCTCTATGTTCCACACCAGAGGTATACCCCTCAATGGTAAGATCAGACCATAAACTAATCTCACTGAACATCCATATTCCGTCCCCACCCCTAGCCAAGGAAACCACGGTGAAGAACTTCTCAAAAGCAAACTTCACACTTCTCAAAACCAAGGTGGAATCCTTCAAAGCCCCCGAGCCAGTGGAAAATATGGCCCAAAATGCAGAATGCTTTACAAAAGAATTCTATGGACACCTACAGGAATGCATGGAGCATGCTATCCCAAATAAAACAAAGACTCACTCCTCCAAAGGCAGGAGACCTGTCTGGTGGACCTCGGCCATAAATAAGCTATACAACAGAATGAGAAAGCTACTACATGATAGAGCAAAATCTCAAAAAGGGAAGGCTTCTCTGATCAGTACTAGCAAGAAACTACGATCTCTCATAAAATCATCTATGGCCAGCTTCGAAAGAAAAATTGCACAAGACACTAAAGATAACCACAAGGCCTTCTTTAGTTATGTCAGAAACCTGGGAGGCAACTCCCAGATATGCTCTGAGTTAGTGCAAAATGACAAAAAATACACTGAACCCTCAGACATTGCCAACATCCTGGCAGAAAGGTTCAGTGCAAACCCCCCCTTCCCCCCCAAAAGAGCAAATGCCTATCCCAACAGAGTGTAGCCTTCCTGAGATCACAGATGCACAGGTGAGAGCTGCCCTCTCCAAAGCAAAAAACACAGCATCAATGGGACCAGACGGTGTTCTGGGCTGCATCTTACATGAGCTCCAAGAAGAACTAAACCCCCATATAAAGTCACTGTTCAGTCTCAGCCTTACTACAGGATATGTACCCAAGGAATGGCGTACAGCAACAGTGGTCCCACTCCACAAAGGTGGTGCCACAACAAACCCCAGAAACTATCACCCTATAAGCCTGACTAGCCTGGTCTGCAAAGCTATGGAGTGTATCATCATGGAAATCATAAACAAAGACATTGGGAACCTCCAGACACTGGATCCTACCCAATTCAGCTTTGTTAAGGGCAGATCTTGCCTCTTGAACCTGGTCGACTTCTTTGAAACAGTTACCAAAGCCATAGATGAAGGGAAGGTAGTCCACACAACCTACCTGGACCTCGCAAAAGCCTTCGACACAATACCCCACGCGGGCATCATAAATAAGCTCACCAGCTTAAATATCAACCCTTATGTCACAAGATGGGTTGCAAACTGGCTCAGGGATAGAACCCACATGGTCAGAATAGCAGGTGCCATGTCTGACTCTAAACCAGTTACAAGTGGCATCCCACAAGGGTCAGTCCTAGGACCTCTCTTGTTCGGTATATATTTCTCAGAGGTACAGGCTAACATGGGTTGACTACACAGATGACTGCAAACTGGGTGCCATAATCGACTCTCTGGCTGACACAAGCATCCTCCAAAAGGTTCTCACAGAGATGGATAACTGGTGTCAGAGCCATGGCCTAAAGCTAAATGCCAAAAAGTGCATAGTCATCCCCTTTGGGAAAAACAAAGTGCCCAAAAATTACCACATAGGTGGTAATCCATTAAGTACGGAAGAAGTAATTAGGGACTTGGGGACCCAAGTAGATAGCAATCTCTCCTTTGACAATCATGTTGTCAAAGTGGTTAGAAAGACCTTCTATATAGCCCACCCCATCATGAAAGGATTCGCATCTAGATCAAGAGAGGTCATTGTGCCCCTTTACTCATCACTTATCAGGCCCATAATTGAATACAATGCCCCATTTGGGATGTACCTTACCCGACACCTGCAGCAACTGGAAAGACCCCAAAAGTACCTCACCAAGAGGATCAAGGGGCTCAAACAGATGCCCTATGCAGCTCGGCTAAAGAAACTCCAGTTCTACTCAGTTGCGTACTGCCTAATCAGAGGCGATCTGTGTCTGACATATAAAGCCATGTCCAACCCAGAATTAATGGACATGCTTCACCTCAGGAAATCCAAATCCCTTAGAGCTACATGCTCCAGGGAATTGGACCTCATCACAGAAATAAATAGGACATGCTGGAGGGACAGATTCATATCCCAGAGGCTCCCCTCACTCTGGAACAAAATCCCAATCCATGTTAGGCAGAGCCCCTCACTGACCCTCTTCAAGAGAAATCTTGACGAGTGGATGGGAGATCGTAAGTTTACCCCTGGGATCTCTTCTGTGTCCCTGCTTGACAGAGGTACAGTAAACTAACCTTAAAAGGGCTACCTTCTGTGACCTACTATACAGAGGCACAGTCAACTAATCTAAAAGGGTGGCGAAAGCCAAACACACCTTGGCTAGGCTTATAAATGCCCTAGGGCAGATAGCCTGGTATCAACCTATGAACCTAAAATGTAGATATTCTCCTTTAACAGTAAATGATCTCTAAATATTTCATGTGTGTACCCTAGAAAATCTTGTATTATGTTTGTATCTATTGTTGAACATCTGTCCTTTTTGTAATATTTCACTGTATGTATACATGTAATGTATGTCTGGAGCTTTTCTCCCCGGGCCTCCGCTGAAAATAGACCTATATCCAGTTGGACTTTCCCGGTTAACAAATGTAAAATAAAATAAAATAAAATAAATAAATAGGGGATGTCCTAGATCTGAGTCAAGTATATGAAATATTACTTGCATAACAATTCTGCATTTTCAAATGTTCAAAACCAGAACTGTATTATAATTATTATATTACAGATGAACTAAATGGTTAGATTTCTTCATAAATTCTGAACTGCTGAGGACTGAAATAAGGCTATCTTGTAAGCCTTTTTATGTTATTGCTGGTCATGAATGAGCAGAATACAGTGCCATATGTGATATATACAGACAGGCTGCATGACTCATGAAGAAAGGGATATATGAATGATATTACATTATTTTCAAAGAGCATGGTGAGCTCTAACACAAATCATTTGAATAGTATTTGGGTAGATATCATTTATGATGAATTACAGCCTTAGGGGGTTGGACTTAGTATAGATGAAATTAATGGAAAAGTGTTATGCTTGCAGTTTAGAAATATGTAGCACTATATATATGGGCTACAGCCATGAATTATGGCAGGATAGACAAATAATGAGGAAAACTAAAGGTTTCAAGGAATAAGGGACTTTATGATTATGAGCTGGCTTTTATCCATGTTTTTATGTACAAATAGTATTTATCACTCCAATGAGGAAGGCAGACATTTTTTTTCATCATTGTTCAAAGTATTTTGGACTTGTATAGTAAATATTACAGCAAGAGACATATGATGTGCAGGGTGAGTGAGGAAAAAGGGGGACGTTGATGCTGATGTAGGCTGAAGGTAGGGGCATGATGCATCACAATGGGTTTTCACATTCTATTCCTTACCAGTTATAATTAAGAACCTGTGTTAAACTTCCATGAGTGTTGTATCACCTATACTCTAGTTGAATAGGTATGGGGATTAGCAGAAGAGAAAGAGACATGAATGTGGTACTGGAGAAGCCTCATTGGCTGAAAAGGGTGATCCTATTGTTTTGGTATAGTTATTTATTTATTTATCTATCTGTTGCAATTTGATAACTGGGTTGAAGGGCTGGTTGATTGACCCTTTTCAACTACACACTGTGCTCCAAGGAAGCATCAAACAGAAATATTACAATATGCATTTCAGAAGTACACGTAGCATTAAATAAAGATAGCATTCAAACATATATGTAAATTTATACTTTGAATAACATTTCTAATAGTTGCCATTGCCTCTGCAGATCCCATTTTATTAGGATTAACATTTAGAAAAGTATATATTATTAAAGCAAGAGAAAATGAATGTCTTATTTACAATATTTACAATAGGCTTTCATCAGTAGTAGTATTTATAATATTCATAACAAGGATTTTGATGTGTTTAATTGTATAAGTGGGCCAGATACAACTTATTGCTGTGCCAGTGTTATGTTTCCTTATTCCATTATGAAACAGATACACTCTGATTCATGTTAAAGGTGTTTTTTATCATGATCTTAATTTAACATTTGTTGACTGGGAAGGTCTGACTAGGACACAGCCTTTTTTCAGTGGAGGCCAAGGAAGAAATGCTCCAGATGCATGTCTTTCAAATGTGGGAGGAAACCAAAGCACCCATAGGAAACCCATGTTAATAGGGAGGACATGCAAACTTGGGTTCCTATTAGAAGAATGAAAGTCCAAAGTATCGAATGGCTGTATATGCAAAAATGCCATTCATTGATGTGTTTTTTTGTGAGATCGCGGTAAAGTGAAGATCAGGAAATTTGCCCTTTCCTCACTGTAGTGCCATCTCGGAGTTGGTATATATGATTAGCGGGGGGTGTGAGGGGCACATCCCCCCACAATAAAGGGTTCAAAGTCTGGCATTTTTGCTGTTTACAGCATTTGATTATATGAACTTTCACTCATATAATATAGACCCTACAAACTCTGCACAGAAGGCACCCCAGCTGAGAATTGAACCTAAGAACTTCTTTCTGTGAGGCAACAACATTAACCGCTGCCCAGTTGAAAGTCCAGCGACTCTAGCTCAGGGGGTAAGTGGTTCCAGGTGACTGGGGCATTTTTTGTAAATGCTCTTTCACCTGTAGATATACCAGATATAGGTCTTGTAAGGGTTAACCCCTTCTGCTATAAGCTGGATTTCTAATGTAAAGTTTGGATATGAGCAAGGGGCAATGGTGTATACTAGATTTTGAAAATGAGGGAACAAGTTATTACTAAAGCTTTGCTTTGGGTTGGGAGATAGTGGACTCTGAAGTAGGTCACAGTAATGTATGCAATGGCTTGCTGAGAGTGTAAAATGACATATTCTATTTTGTACTCATTTTACTTTTTGGGGTATTGGTGCCTGAGAGTTGGCAGAGGTATTGCATATTCTAATTTTTGGAATAAGTGCTTGCTTTTGGTGATAAGAGGTGTGCTATTCATCTACAAGGTATTAACTGGCTTAAAACCTTGCTAATTGAGCAGTTTGTCTGATTAGAGAAGGAACGTGGGTTGTCAAGTAAGATGTCAAAGTATTTTTGTAGGGTTATATTTGGAATGACATTTTCATGCATGTGTTTAACCCTTAGTAGGGTTAGATTAGGGACAGGGTTCAGGTTAGCATGCATTTGTAAGGTGCTGCAAAACGGTAAATGTGTTCTAACTCTAACTCCAATCCCCCTCCTGTCCCTATCCCTACACTTCACCTTAGAAAATCCTATTCCATAACACTCCACTATTCAGACAAATGTCCATAACACTACCACTAGTCAGACAAATGATGTCTGAATGCAAAGTGTGGTTTTGGTTACTGGACCACATCTTTCTTTACTTTTTTTTTTTTTTTTGTGGATTTTTATGTTAATTTTTGAAATGCCAGCAATCCAATAATGATCAGGTGTGTTTCAATGTTTTGTCTATTTCAAAATGTCAACATCTGAAAATCTGTTATCAAAGCAAACTATGCACAATATAGTGTGCCACATTCCATAAGCAAAGTTTTATATAAAATGTTTCTATGGTTGACACAGTGGTACAATATTTAGCATTTTTGCTCTAACATCTTGGTTTTCCAATTTGATTCCCATCTTAAGTACTTCCTATACAGAGTCTATACACTTTCCCTGTGGACATGTAGTCTTTCTCTGGGTACTTTTATTTCTTCCTTTAACCCAAAGACACAGTGTTTGGCGAACTGGCAATTCTGTAAACAGTTCACAGGAATGCATGTGATATTAGAATGAGTAACATTTTTTTTTAAAAGCAAGCAATCTAATAGGGCTTGTTGCTCAGTTCATTGCATTCTGTAGTGGAACAGCAGCAGAAGCCTCATAATATATTGACAGTAATTTGCTCAGGAGCTGATTTGTAAATACTACAGTAATGGGGATGGTGTTACATTATGTGAGCTGTGAAGAAGAGAGCAAGTTGAATTAATGTTTCAAAACAGTGTACTGTGCATGTCAGAAACAGTTCCCTCACTATTGCCATAAGGTTAAAACAGGAACATTGTTGTATTGCCCATTTTTAGTCTCTTGTTTCACCATTGTGTATTGATGCAAATTTTGTTTTGTTTAGTCATGGAGATAAAGTATTTTTTTTTTCCTGAGGCCCTTGTCTAGTTAAATTAATCCTGTTCAATTTATTAAATATATCCATGATCTGTAGAAGGTTTTCTTTACATTTGGAATGTAAGTAATCACCCAAAGAAAATATATGCTTTGACAAAGGTTAAGTTCTCAGTGTATTAAATCAATTACTATTTACAGCACACATTCTTAAAGAAAAAAAGCCGAAGCCTTTTGATTAAAGACTGTCTTACAGCACACTTCACCCATTACATCTCTCCAAGCACTATAATGCAGCTCAGATGTCTTGCTTTGATAAATTAGGAATTTTTCATTAGAACTGAAATTAATACTTAACTGTAAAATATACTGTGCTAATACAGTGTTTGGTGCTACGTTTTTATTTAGTTGTCAGATCATTTTTATCACCACTCATAATTGTTGACCATCTACACAAGTAACAATAAAAATGTTCCATGGAAGGTCTTCTGATGTAATGTAGTCATTAATAATTTTCAAAATATCTACTTTTGCTGTTTCTTTAAGTAGTGGTAGAGATGTAGAAAGAGATAAAAACATCTTCAGGCACTTGCTTTTGCTATATAGTGAACAAGTACTGACTGCTGGACTTAATTCCCTGCATGTATCGATTTATCAGCTGAAACGTATCCATGGTGGTGCAGCGGTAGCGTTGTTGCCTCACAGCAAGAGGTTCTCCTGTTCGATTCTCAGCTAGAGTGCAGGGAGTGCCTTCTGTATGGAGTCTGCATGTCCTCCCTGTGGTTGGGTGGGCGTTCGAAAAACATGCATAAATGGGCGTGCCTTCGTTGAAGGTTGAACGTCGAGCTGGCACCTCAGCGTTCGTGAAAATCTACTGCCAATCATTAGCGGACCGGAGTTTCGCTGTGGCGACCCCTAATCAGGAAAAGACCAACAACAGCATCGATTTATCAGCTGAAATGCAGAGGAAGAGTTTTAAATCCTTCAGTTTTCTCCACCTCTGTGTCAACTGCCATATTATAAACGTGACAAGAATCTATGTCATCTGATTATAGTAACTTTTTAACTTAACTTGGCTACTCACTGCAAGACATGACGTTACAGATAAACACTACAGCAGAAATAGTAGCAATTCAGATGCTATGTGCTTTCTTGTCTTTGACAATCCTGTGTGAAATCAGGTATGATGTATTCAGAGTGTTCTCACTAACATTATAATATATTAAGGATTTTTATAGTCATTTTAAATCTGTAAACATTCAATAAAAAAGGCTTAGCTTTTTTCTATCTGCAGGTTTAGTTTCAAAGTGTCCACTAGTTTCATCAATTCATTTTTTACGATTCTACAAGCAAACTGTAGGTCAGGTTGTTGACTTATCTTTATCACCAGAAAAAACTTAAATGAAACTATCTGTTTTCATTTCTGGCACTTTGTGGTTGCTTTCTGTTATCTTTCATGTCAACTGTTCTATACATTAGAAGTTTGACTGCTGTAAGATTGAACTGAACCCATTAATGCTTTGTTACAAATGAAAATGACAAGAATTCCAGTAATGTTTGAGCTTTGTGTTAGTGTAGTACTTCGCAATTTGCTCAGTAGCAAGTCCCGCCAAAACTCAGCCTACCATCCAACAATCTGTGATGTGTTAGTAAACTTAAACAATATTCATTCCAATGGCAGCAGGAATATTCATTGTCTATTCGCAGTTTACCCTTTTCCTCAATGTAGTGTGATCTCGGAGTTGCTATATTTAATTAGCAGGGGTTGTGTGGTGCAGAGGGGCTTGCTCCCCTACAAAAATGAAGGAAAAAAATAATAGCACTATACCCGAAAATAATATTTTTTTGCATTGATTTTTGCAGGGGCAAGCACCCCTGCACCCTCCATGTGGGGGCTGCACCCTCACCCCCCCAAACTATCAACTCCAAGATCACGCTACATTCAGGAAAAGGGCAAACTATGTATGAAAAGACCATGAATATTCATGCCGGATCTGCATGATGGTCAATCATGCATGCTTCCCATAAGATGACATGCCTCTTTCACGTCAATCACTAAGACCATGCCCATATCAGAACACCTTGCCAGGTACTACGGTAATATAAAGACAATGTTTGTTTTAAGCAAATATTTCTGCATGTTATTAGTAATCAGATTGAGGGATGTTGTTATACACTGACAAAAGTATGCAGTTTGATCTTGTGCCAAAATGAGAATGCTCAACAAAGCAGCAATCAGATCCACAGCTGCCGCATCTAGTGCCCTATGCCATTTCCTGAAGAAGCATCTCACCCCCTCAGCTCCTTACATAAAGACTTTGACATCCTCAGCAAAAAAGAAATGATTTTGGCATTTACAGTCAAAAGTCTTTGGCGCTTTTGTACAAAAAAAGAGAAAAGAAAAAAGGAATTTGGCTTTTACAGCAGACAGTTTGTACTAATCAGCTTCTTTCAGATACATGCCCCTCTCTGATTTTCAGTTGATTGGAAAAAAAGAACATCTTTTGCTTTTTTTAGAAGAATTGCTAAACTGCAGTACCTTTCTACACTGGCATTTTGGGACAGAAAAAATTATTAACAGCTCAATCTCATCCCCTAAAACTTTATGCCCAGGGGAGCTGCCCCCATCTCTCCACCCTTGCTACACCACTGGCAGTGATTCATAGACCCATGTAGCACAAGGCAATGGGACAAAAGAGGCAAAAAAAGGAGTATGCAAATTATGGTTGAATGACATGCAAATGAAGAAGTGCAGCATAAGGAGAGCATAATGACTTGCAAGTGAGTAGAGGGGAATGCAAGTCAAGATTCATAGTCATCACACAAAATTGTCAAGGCAATTTTGTCAGAGTGTAATGACAAAGAGCACACCAAAATCTTGAGGTGCTCCAAACAAACTTTTGGCAGCAACAGATTTTTGTATAATAAACCATTGCTTACTACAAGAAGTTGTCCTTTGGGTGCACACTGTTGCCTCATGTGCACAAGAAAATGTTATACAGACACCAGCTAAAAAATACAGTTCCAGGAATGGCTGTGTGCGGATAGAGATATCAAATGAGTTTTGGTAGACATGTGCAGCCAACAGACTTCAACTTGAGAAATGTACAGACTTCTTATGCCTGTTGATAACAAGGTATGTGTAGCACTAACCATACTAGTTACAGGCACATACTTCATTCCATAAAGAAAACACACCAAAAACTGGGCCTGCTTTACAGAAATAGCAAATTCCTGACCCCCAACTCAAAACTTCTGCTAGCCCAGTCCTATCTCCTCCCTGCCCTCCTCTATGGCTCCCCTCTATTTTCTAATCCACAAAATAACCTGCTGGCAAAGCTTTTTTTTTTCTTATCCATTGTATTCATGACATTGTTTTGCTCTTTATTATTTTAAACTTGTCTCTACTTGTATGTCTGTTTGGGGCTTTTCCCCTCAGGTCTCCACTGAAAAAGGTAAATTCTTACCCAGCTGGACCAACCCGGTTAACAAATTGATTTATGTCTTTTGGCTTTTCCCGGTTAGGGGTCGCCACAGCGGAACTCCAGTCCGCTAATGATTGGCAGTTGATTTTTACGTACCGGCTTGCCAGGCCTGACGCACAACCTTCAATGAAGGTATGCTCATTCACGCATGTCTCCACGCAGAAGACGCTCTAGCTGAGAATAGAACCAGACAGCATCTTACTGTGAGGCGACAACGCTACCACAGCACCACCACCGCACCAACCCGGTTAACAAACGCAAGATAAAAAATAAATAAATAACATTTCAGAAACAAACTGGGGACAGCCTTAGTATTTTACAGGTGTTTCACGATACACAATTCCAAATATAAACACAACATCTTTGCCAGTACCTCAGAAGAGAAAGCTACCACCATGCATAGCTTCTGTGATATTCACCTCCCTAAAGTGCTGAGAGCCATCGATTATAGACCTTTGACAATAAAGATTCCACCCAGTGTCCATGGATATCTTTAAATCAATCGGAAGGGTGACCACTACATCAACTGCCAGATAGTTTGCAATGCAGATAGCCTAATAAATGCTAAGAACCCTGGTAGTGCCTATGATTTTCTCATATAACATGCAAGTCATCTCTACAACTAAATCCTGCTTGGAAGCATCTCACATTGCCGCTTAGTAAGTACAGACATATCAGTTTGCCTACATATCTACATCCTTCTACATAACAGGTACAGAATATTGATCTCTACTCAATCTCGCCTATCCTCCCTAATGTGCTAGAGGTAATGCAGGTTATCCACTGGAGACCTGGCTTATAATGCCTATGGAAACTACAAAGCATGCATACAAATATTTCAGGCATGGCAGTAGTACCCTTAGAGGTTCATAGGTTGGTACTAGGCTATCGGCTCTAGGGCCTATACAAGCCTAGCCATAACAATTCCCTGGATATTTCTTCCCACAATATTTACTTCCCTGGACCCCTGCCTAGCAGGGCGACTGACATGATCCCCAGGGTGAATTTCCTATCGCCCATTCAATCATCAAGCTTCCTTTTGAAGAGGGCCAAGGAGGCACTCTGTTTGACATGTATTGGCAGTCTATTCCAGAGTATGGGGAGTCTCTGGGTCAGGAACCTATCCATCCAGCATGTTTTGTTCATTGTGATGGCAAGGTTTAGATCCCTGGAGCGTGTGGCTCGAAGGGATTGGGATTTCTTTAAGTGGAGCATGTCCAACAGCTCAGGGTTTGACATGGCTTTGTATGTTAAGCAGAGATCGCCTCTGAGTAGACAATATGCCACAGAGTATAGCTGGAGTTTTTTTAGAAGGTCACAGCATATGGCATCTGCTTTAGGCCTGTGATTCTTTTAGTGAGGTATTTATGCTGCCTTTCCAGCTGTTGCAGATGTCTTGCGATGTACATACCAAACGGGGTGTTATACTCTATAATGGGTCTAATGAGGTATGAGTACAGTGGGACAATGACCTCCTTTTTCCTGGATGAAAAGCCCTTAGTGATGAGGTATGCCACATAGAAGGATTTCATGACTGTTGTGGTGATGTGGTTATTGAAGGTGAGACCACTGTCCACCTGTGTCCCCAAGTCTCTCATCACAATTTCGGTGTTTAGTGTACTACCACCTATGTGGTAATTCAAGGGGATAACTATACATTTCTTGACATTAAGCTTGAGCCCATGGCTGTGGCACCAAGCATCTGTTTCTGTAAGGCCCTTTTGCAGAATATCCACATCATTTGGGGATTCAATAATGGCTCCCAGTTTGCAGTCATCTGCAAACTTTGTTAGCCCAGAGTCCCTTAGTGCTGGCTTGTACTTCAGAGAAGTAGATGCCAAACAAGAGCGGTCCCAGGACTGAACCCTGAGGTACTCCACTTGTTACTTATCTGGAGCTGGATTTGGAGTCGGCTACTTTTACAGTCTGGGTTTTGTCAGTAAGCCAGTTGGCAACCCATCGAGTGATGTAGGGATTTATGCCCAGCTTAGTAAGTTTATATATGATTCCAGAGTGGGGGATGGTGTCAAAGGCCTTGGCGAGGTCCAGATAGGCTGTGTGGACCACCTTACCCTCGTTCACAGCTCTGTAGACTGATTCGAAGAAGTCAGTCAGGTTCAGGAGACAAGATCGGCCCTTCACAAACCCAAACTGGGTGGGGTCCAGTGTTTGAAGGTTGCCAATGTCTTTGTTTATAAGTTCCATGATAATGCGATTCCATGCCCTTGCAAGATCAGGCTCGTCAGACTGATGGGACAGTAGTTCCCAGGATCCAAGGTGGATCCCCCCTTGTGGAGTGGGATAACTGTAGCTGTGTGCCACTCAGTGGGCATGAAGCCTGAGGTGAGGCTATGATTAAACATGACACTTAGGTGAGGTGCCAGTTCATTTTGTAGTTCATGTAGTACACAGCCCGGGATGTCATCTGGTCTCATGGCTGCTGTATTCTTAGCTTTGGAGAGTGCGGTGTCTACCTGTGTGGCTGTGATTACCGGAATTTGGCAATCTTTTGGTATTGAGATGGGCCCTTTTGGGGGTGTGATTGGGGTGAAGTTGGCACTAAATCGATCTGCCAGGATATTGGCAATATCCTTGGGATAAGTATATTTAATGCCATTCTGTCACAGCACAGAGCAGATCTGAGCATTGCCATTTAGATGTTTGACATAACTATAGAATGCCTTGTGGTTGTCTTTGGAATCTTTGGCAATTTTATTTTTGTAACTAGCTTTTGAGGATTTTATGAGGGATCTCAGCTTCTTACTGAGGCTGGTATGGGAGTTTTTTGCATCCTGGGATTTTCCTCTTTTCTGCAACAGTTTCTTCCTTCTGTTGTATAGTTTGTTTATGGCAGGGGACCACCAGATTGACATCCTTTTTTTGGAGGAGAGCATCTTGGTTCTATTTGGGATGGTATGATTCATGCACGAGTGGATGTGATCATACAGTGCCTTAGTGTAGGATTCAGCAGTCGAACTTTCAGATTCCATCTGCATGGGTGTCATGAAATTTGTCACTTCTGACTTGAGTAGCATGAAGTTGGCTTTGGAGAAGTTTTTTACGGAGGTTTCCTTACTGGGGCGGTGGGGGGGGGATGTAGATGTCAAGGGTGATTTTCTTATGGTTGGACATGGCCAATGAGGGGGTGACCACTGGTGTGGAGCATCTATCTCCCATGTTGGTAATGACCAGGTCTAGGATATTGGAGCCCCTGGTGGGACAATGGATTAGTTGATCCAGGGCATTGGAATTTATGAATTCCAAGAACCACTGGGAAAAGGTGTTGGTACCCGAGTAGTTTTCCCAGTTAATGGCAGGGTAGTTGAAATCACCCAGTATTAGGGTGTTTGGTTGTATCGTAATATTTTCCAGTATGTTTAGAAAGGTGTAGTGAGAATCTAGGGGCATGGTGGGGGATCTGTAGCAAGCTACAATTTGGATTGCAGTCTTACCTAGTGTTAGTTGCACCTGGAGAATTTCAGATGCATTGTGTTTGGCAACTAGCCTGGAGGTGTGAATATACTTGGTGAATATGGCCACTCCTCCACCTTTAGTTTTTCAGTCTTGGTTTGGTGGCCGAAAAGTGTGGTAAGAGTTGTAGCCTGGTACTGCAGAGGTGCTCTCTGGAGCCTTGAACCAGGTCTCAGTTACTGCACAGATATTGATGTTCTCCATTTTTAGGAGTGCCTCGAGAGTGTGGATTTTGAGGTTTAGACCTCTAGCATTGAGTAGCATTACCTTCAGATTTTGCATGCTTGTATCTGTTATGGTGGTGGTTTTGTCCTTTGAACTTTGCCTAAAAAAAGGCACTATAGGGGTGGCAAGAGCTTTAGCCAGTAACCTGAATCCCAGGGGTGACAAGTGCAGACCATCTCTGGCAAAGCATCATGGTTTGTCGATCATGTCTTCCCAGGCAGACAGATACTGGATCCCCTTTGAATGACACCAGAAGCTTAGCCAATTGTTGAAGTCAATCATTTTGTCCTTATACTGTGGTATCATTCTGGGCGAAGGCAGGATGCTACTGAAGGCTATGGTCATACCTGCCTGGGCCACATGATCTGAGGGCTCTTCCATGTCTCTTTTCATGTAGTCCAGGGAGGTACGTCTCAGGTCATTCACTTCAACATGGACAATAATGAGTCGTATTTGTACTTGTGAAGTGACTTGAGTGCATGCATTATGTGGCAGATCCTGGCACCCGACAGGCAGCTGACTGTTACTTTCTCCTTGTTCAGTCTGGTGAGTGGGACATCAGTGTGCCTGACTATAGAGTCACCTATGACTAAAGTATTGGGTACATTGTCTTGCCTTAGGGGCTGTTGTTGGGTGGCACACTGGTGTTCGGAGCTGTGTGTCAGTTTGGTTGTGACTGGTGTTTGTTTGCATTTCAGCTTCGGAAGTCCTTGTTGCTTGGGCAGGTTAATGTTAAGGGCCTCCGCATATGTGGGTTTAATGTTGCTATGTGTGGGTGTTGATGGTGTGGGTTTTGAAGGACTATGTGTTGCTTGAAGTGTAGTGCAGGTGTTAACCTTCTCATTTTGACTGTCTAGCCCAATCTTGTCTGGAGAGAGCTTTGCTTCCAGTTTGGCTATGTAAGTGCATCTCTTGCAAGTTGTAGTGTTGGGCGGTAGGAGGAGAGGGTTGTCTGTGTACATGAGGCAGTTGTCACATTGCCCCAGTATGCCCAGATTCACCAGGTGGACAGGAGAAATCACCGGAAGCTGACCCTTGGACATGTCTGTTTAGGTGCTTTTTTTGTGAACTACAAGAGCTGTTTTCCCTTACCTTTGCAAGGTACTTTGCAATTATAGGCTGTTTAGTGCCTACGATTAATTTCTCCTTATTGACAAGGAGAGTTGAGTAATTGTATCAGTTTCAGGCTTCCTAGTGCTTTCCAGCAGGTTCTAGAGCAAGTGCTAGTTACAGGGGTTCAGGTTTTAGTGCTGCTACTGAGAAACCAGCTAGTTCTAAGGGAAAATTTGAAAAGCAGACTTTCTGGCACCTGGAATAGTTTAACCATAGCCCCACGGTGCTGCATGATGCAAAAAATGCACAAGCACACACATTTTTAAGCCAGAAAGTTGAAAGGGATAGAAATCAGCCCAAAAAGGCTAATACAATTACAATTTCAGAGCTGGAAACCACTCCTCTATTGTTAGATAGGCAGTGCAATGCTCACCACTCCCACTGCTAAGCAGTAGGACTTCCCTCTACCACAGCATGGTCTGAATAGCTCTGAACACAGAAAATAAAGCCCTGAGACAACTAAAGCTTGGGATCTGCACTATACTGGCTAGGAAAGATAGAAAACGAGCAAACAAGATAGTATTTTTTTTGGTTAAAATAGGCTAAACAATGCAATAATACAGTAAATAAACACAGAAAAGGCTAATGCACTTGAGTGTGCAGTCCTAAATAGTAAATGCAATTAAAACTCTACAAAATTCGCAATTTAAAACTTTTTAAATGAAGCATGGGAAGTGCACAACTGAAAAATGATTTAAGAGGCAGTAATACAGTAGAATAAGTAGCTAGTCTACATATACAGAGAAGTATATATATATATATATATATATATATATATATATATATCTATATATATATATATATATATATATATATATATATATAAAGAAAAGCAGCTAAAACACTTAATTCAGATGCAGTGCAACCAAGAGCACTTGAGTTGGAGCAATATTAAGGCAAATACAGTTTTAATAAATGCACTAAAATATACTCTATTTCCAAAATGTTTGAGAAGCCCAGTCAGAACACAAGGAGATTCAGGCAATTTTTTTTTTATTTTAAAGAAAGCCTGCCAATGTACCAAAACAGTCATTTCCATTACAAGTGTCCAAGTTGTTAAAAAAATATCCAAACTAATGCTTGCTTTAATATAATGTGAAAGTCTATTCCATGCATCAGCTACTCTCTCGGGGAACCAATTAGCACATCTCCTATCTGTATATAACCTCTTGTACAGGTTGTTTGAGAAGAGTCTACTTAGTCTTAGATAAACCCCAAACATTCCTATAGGTAAGTTGCCTCTAAATGCTATATATACCCAATAATACAGCCTCTTAAATATCTATGTGGAAACTGTAAATTTCAGATATATTAATCTTTAATATTAACTGCAATTTTCACATCCATTGGTGCCCTTGATATATTCTGTTGTACTCTTTCCAATTTACTCACACTAGGTTTCTTATAAGGTTTCCATATTGATTTTACATACTCTAGTTTGGGTCTAATGTAACTAACAAACATTAATTTCATCATTTATGATTTCTTATGCTTTATAAATCTTTTTATACAGCCTGTAGTTGTATAATAATCAATAATAAACTTGTTGATATGACCAGAAAAACCCTAAGTTGGATTTACCTGTGTCCAGGTCCTTCAATAAATCCATTTTCAATCACTGTGCTCTGAGTTAAATATTCACCCTTCAATCTGCATTTCCCAAATCTCATATACCTATTTTTTGATGCATATATCACCATATAATTTTCCTTTTTCCAAATGGTCAATTTACACTAGTTTTGTTGCAGACAAACCCCATCTGTAACAGATGTGATCAATTAACCTTTATTGAAGTCATCTAGTTATAAAACACATCAGATAAAAAATACAGAACTGAAAGATACAACCTAAGCAAGTATGGTCTAGGAGAGAGCCTACTGAGACACCTTGAATGTAACCAAGAATTTAACCTTTCCATTTGCTATATGATACAAGTATTTATTTGTAAGCCATGCAGCTATTTCATCAAGATTACATTAATACCTAGTTGTTCTAATTTATTGATGAATGTTTTGTGTATGACCCTATCAAAGGCTGATGTTAAGTCTAGCCCAGGAATTTATTAAAGGTCGTAAGGTGAGCTGTACAGCTCACACTAGAAAGGCCCTTCCAGCATGGTGCACTGATTTGAAATTCAAGGACATGCTAGCCACTATCAGCTAATTTACATGTTTCCTGAATTGCAGTTACTACTGTGACATGCAGACCATGGCTGATCTGCAAGTCAAAGAAGAAACTTGTTGCTTGTGAAGGCATTAGAGTATCCATCCTGTTACACTCACACACACAAGTCCACAAACAAGAACACACACACACTACATTCCCTGTACCTTTCCCTACCCTTATGTACTTAGGGCAACTCCATAATACTTGAGTGCCATTATGGCACATATGTATTAAGCCCCAATATTTATTGTATCCCTCCAACCCTAGTTATACTGTTGGTACTGTTATGGCACTTTAAAGAGTCTTGTCTGATAGTGAAGTGTTTTCCACTACCCTCCATCACCCTTATGAAATGTGTCCCATTATAGTTCTTATCTCTGGGGTCAGTGCCTCTCACTGCCCCCTAATCACTGTACTAATGTTGGTGCCATCACAGCACTTTAGAGTTTTCCTGGTGGATCCCGCCATCCCCACTATGCTGGTTTGTACCTTAGGGCACTTTAAGGAGTAATCCCCTGTAGTCTAGCATATCCTTCCACCCTCTCCCTCCAGTTTGCATTCTAATGTTGTTGCCAGCACGGCACTCAACAGTGTGCATCCTCCAGCTCCCCCACTCTCTTTAGTAACACTGGTGCTAGTAAAGCACTTCACCCCACCCCTGATCATGCTTGTGATTTATGTGCAGTTATGACTTCACTTTTTCCCTGATGGCCTAGTACTCCCCCCCCCCCCAAACTCCCTGTCATGGTAGTAATGCTGGTGCTACCATGACACTTTAGATATAATTCCCTGGTGTCTAGCAAATGCCATTATCCCCCATCCCCAATTCAATCTCAGTGCCATTATGGCACTTTAAAATTATGCCTGGTGTCCAGAGGTACCCCACCACCACTACCACCATATCTGATTTCAGCACTGTGACATGGTGGGGATGGACATGTTGATCTACATGACTGAGTGCTTTCATGAATTGCTCAGCCATGTAGAAACCTTTCTGGAAGTGGCTTTGAGGAGAGATCGCATGGCTAATTAGCATAGGCCTCTCCTGCAGGAATGCCTCATTAGCATTCAACACAGTTGTAAGGCCAGCCTTTCGATTTGCTGCATGTCTTCATGACAGAGGATTGCTCAGCACCATGTAAGGTTGCTGGATGAATACCAAAAAGGTACTGTAACTGTATACACATTGCTGTACCTTTCTGAATCTGGCCCTACTCAAATTATATCACAGCACAAATTTTCTTTTAAAACTATTGCATTATTATACATCATGCTGATACATGGTTTTAGGTCCCAGCCATTCCAGTTTTGGTAATAATTTATCCAAAATAACCTCCACTATTTTTCCATTATGATAATATAAACGTATGGTTCTGTATGATTCAGAGTGTGTCGTATTCACCACTCCCTTAAAGATGGGTTTAACATGTACATGTCTCTAACTTGGGGGAGTTCCCCATACTTATTTTAATTAATTAATTAATTAATTAATTAATTAATTTATTTACATTTGTTTACCGGGAAATTCCAACTGGACGCAGGTCCTTTTTTCAGTGGAGGCTCGGGGAGAAAAGCTCCACAGTACAATTAAATGAGCAGCAGAGTACATGAAGAACAGTTGAATATACAAACCATAGCAAATAATAAATACTGCAGCAAATAGCTGTACATACAATATGAAACATAGTAATGAACAGATATACCAATATCTAGCTAGAGGCTAGGAATAAAGGTAGGATGTATGTACAGATAGTACTAAGCTGAAACAGATACTGTTCTAAACTCATTTACCTAAATCTTGTATACAAATATTGCACTAAACAAGCAGATATAAAGCAGAAGCTCCACATGAAGGTGGAACAAGCTAGAAGGGCTAATGGGATGGAAGGGGAATATACAGGAGTAAAAGAGGAGACTGAGTGGGTAGTATATGTGGTAGTGAGAGGAAGCTAGGTGCAAGTCAGTTGGATATGTATTTGGAGTTGAGATAAAGTGAGGTAGTTAAGCATGTTATAACAGGTCTGAGAGACTGAGTGAGGAGGGAAGGGAAGGGTAAAGGGTGAGTCAGAGCCTGCAGAGGAAGGAGTGCAATGACCAGACGATGTGAGGCAGGGTGACTAGGGGAGGGGAGAGGAAGGGGAGGTAAAAGGAGGGTTACTAGTCAGGATTGGTGCATGGGCATAACCAGATACTTTATAAGTGAGTTTTTAGTGCAGTCTTGATTGAATGAAGATAGTATGGTTATGGGGGGAGAGGAGATTGTTCCATAATCTGGATATGATGCAGGAGAATAGTGCTTCTCCCGCTGAGTTCATGGGTTTGGTCACTAGAAGTAGAGTTTTGCTGCTGGATCGTAAAGGCCTAGTGGAGCAGTAGGGATGGAGAAGGTTTTGAAGGGCTGGGACTTTAAGAGGATGGTTTACTAACTTGTGGGTGAGAGAGAGTTGATTCAGGTGAAGAAGGTGAGAGAATCAAGCCAGTCAAGTTCTCCAAGTGAGATACAGTGGTGGCTGCGATAAGATGCACCAGTGGCAAACGTAGCAATTTTATTGTAGCGAGCTTTGAGCTTGTTTAGGTCTGTTTGACTAAGGTAGGTAAGTACAGGAGAGATGTAGAGTAAAGTGGAGATTAGGTGGGAATTGGCAGCAGAATCTGCGGCTGTCTTGGTGAGGAATTGTTTGTTTCTGTACAATGCACCTAGTTTTAATGAACCTTTTTTATGGTAAGAGAAATGTGAGTGTCAAATCTGAGATTGTTATCAATCTCAACAAGTAGTTTGGCGTGTTCTGTTGGGCAGATGACAGCATTGTTTTTGGCTAGAATATTAAAGTGGGGGATAATTGGACTAAATTTAGTGGGTTGGAAGATAAGGAGTTTAGTCTTGCTCAGGTTGAGTAATAACTGGGCATTAGATAGCCAGTTTTCTACAGATGAAAAGGCTTCCTGTGTAATCTTCTGAAGTTCAGGTATAGTTGGGGCTGAGCAAATGAGGGTGGAGTCATCTGCATACTGCATAAGAGAAGCATGCTTTGTGGCTGTGAATAGATCATTGGTGAAGAGTGAGAATAATAGGGGACTAAGGATGGAGCCCTGGGGAACACAGAGTGTTACAGGAAGTCGAGGAGATAGGTCATTATGCCAGACAACTGGTTGTTGGAGGCCAATCAGTAGCTGATTGGGAAAAGGATAGGTAAGTGAGAACACAGATTAGTAGTTTGTGTGAGAACATGTAAAAGCCTTGCATAGATCCAGAAATATAGCAGAGGAGGACAGGCCATTATTTTTATGATGAAAGATAGCATTAGTGAAAGAGAGCAAGGTGGTAGTAGTGCTGTGGTATGGCCTGAAGCCATGCTGGGTGCTGGAGAGGAGGTTATTAACTAAGAGGTAGTCTAAGACTTGAGAATGGATGCATTTCTCAAGTATCTTGGAAAGTGGAGAAAGGATGGCTATGGGGCGGTAATTGGAAAGCTCAGTGGAGGAGCCACCTTTATGGAGGGGAATGATGTGGGATATTTTCCACAGTGTGGGGACATAGCTTTCTGATAAGGACCAATTAATTAAGACAGACTGGATAAGATAGGGCTTCTGCTGCTATTTTTAGGTATTCACAGTGGAGATTGTCAACTGCAAGTATTGTAGGCTTAAGTTTCAATAGAAGTTTTTTTATACAGGAGGTAGGTACTGATGAAAAAGAAAAGACTGTGGGCAGAGTATTTGGTTTTGATGTAGGGACGGTGAGCAGAGGGTTGTGTTGCTTAGTCAAAGACAGAATGGTTTCAGTAAAGTGTTTATTGAATGAGTCAGTAATACTGCTGGGGAAAGGGGAATTGTTAGTTTGAGGGGTTCCTACTTTACCTGGGTGGAGAATGGAGTTTATTGTGGACCAGAACTGCCTAGGGTTGTGATGGGAGGAGTTTAGGGCAGACTGATAATATTGGGTTTTATCTTCTTTTATTTGCTTTTTGACCTTGTTGCGCAATTCTAGGAATGACTGCCTAGAGGAGGTTTTTTTTTGTGAAGTGCCAGTGCTTCCAGGCCTTATCTCTTGATTTTCATTAGTGCCCTGGTGCTTTTTTGTAGCCAAGGGAAGTACTGTGTTTTGACTCTGGCATTTCTTATGGTGGCATGTGTGTTTAGGAAAGTGCTATTGAAGAAGTGGACGGCTTCATCCAGATTGAGGTACTTTACTGGTGTCCAATCACATTTATGAAGGGATAAGATAAAGGAGAGAGGGTTAAAGTTTACCCTATTTCGGATTTGCCTATAGATGATGGGTTTAGCACAATTTAAGTGGTGTTTCAAAAGGAATGTTGGAGTGTGCTCACTGAGGCTGTCTGGTGGACAGCCAGCTAACTGAGGGTCTTTACTGACTATTATCCAGTCGAGAGTAATATGTTTGTTAGAGTTTTTATTTATCCAGGTAGGTGACTGTATTAGTTGGGAGAAACCATGAAGGTTTAGGTGCTAGACTGAATGATTGCTACTACAAGACAGGCAGTTGATATTAAAATCATCTAATATTCTGTTTTCCTGGGGTAGGGATTGGTTAGCCCAGTTCAGGAGGTTTTCCAGGGGTTTGATGTTTTGGACAGGTAGGAAGTAGCATCCTATGATGTTGATTGTCTTATTTGGCTTTAGTTTGAGGTTGGCATATAGGATTTCTTCATTTCCAATGTGGGGGGGGAGATGTGTTTATGATCTGGATGTTGAGGTGGTGTTTAAACATTACAATCACACCTCCCCCTTTCTTAGATAGCCTATCTACTTGAAAAATGTTATAACCTGTTGGGAGTATTTCCTCACTTTTGATGTAAGGTTTGAGCCAGGTTTCAGTCAGGATGAGAATATGAGGAGAGTATAAGGCTATGTTGGCGTTTAGGTCATGGGTTTTATTAGTTATACTTCTGATATTTAGACACATGAACAGGAAGTCAGATGGATTTCTATTGGATGTTAGTTGTGAGAAAGAGCAGCTATTAGGCAGATTTTTAGGTGAGGAGTTGGTAATGGAAGGACCAGGGTTAGGGTGGATATCACCACTGAGGGCTAATTTAGATAGGGCAGTAAACATAAGTTTTATAAATCTGGTAATTAACCTGTCATATTTTAGGGATATTTTTGTTTGAATGTAACAGGTGACTGGTAGTATGGTGGGTGTATTGGATAGAGATTGTGATGGTATGACAAGTGTAATTAGGTGGGTGATGCATAGAAGTGAGAGTAAGGGTGCAGTGATAGTGGTGGGGTTTGTGTATTATGAAGTTCTGATAGGATGTAAGGTGTGCAAGAAGATTGCAGGTAAGAAGTGTATGACTATGTCAGATGAGCAGTTAGATTGGAAGTGGGTGGCAGAGGAGATAGGTTACTAGTATTGTTCTGATAGGTTGCTAGTTATTGGGAGAGGTTTGTGCCTAGAATACATCTAGATGTAGTGGGGGCAGGTGGAATTAGGGGGCAGGAAGGGGTGTGAAGTGAGCCCGTGCATAGCACGGGTGAATGGAGTGGGACTTAAACCCCTCTAAGCTGTGGATTACCAGGCAAGGATCTGATGGCTTACCAGTCAGCAGAATTCAACTGCTGATGAGCACTTGTGTTCTGATGGGAGACTAGTAATTTAAAGATGGCTCTATAAACAGCAGGAATCTAATATAGACTTAGTATTGGGGGTGGGGGGTAGCAAAAAGGGTGTGTACCAGGTGCAATGCAAAGAAATCAGCCAAACCAGAGAGACAAGCAGTGGAAAATTATCAGTGAAGGCCTCAGAGGGGGTGAGTAGTAATACAAACTCAACTTGTAAAGTGAAGGAGAGAAGAGACAGCAAAGTTTAAGGTTTGGATAAATGGCATAGTGAATAGCATATATAATGGAAGTGAAAGATCAAGTTGAATTGTTCTTATTACTAATTCTGTCTCTTCCCTGTGCTTTGAGTCCAGTTTGTGTAGACCTTTTTCAATATAATGCAATTTAATTTCAGTATTTGAAGTTACCTGGCTGTTACTAGCACATTTTGTCACCAAAACTTTGTGGAGCCAAACTGTTTAGCATAAGATTTTGTAAATTATCTGTAATATGTTGTGTCAAAGAATACATTTTAAAATCAATATACAGTTTATTAATTTGATTGTCTTCACTCCAACCACATTTTATATATATATATATATATATATATATATATATATATATATAAACTGTTTCATATTATGCTCATTACCTTTATATAAATGTTCTTTAATTTTTTTCCCGATCTTCACTTCAGTTCTTATTTTTTTATCTCTCATCTTAAGTATCTTGTTATTTTGGAAAAGTATCCGCTTGACTTTGTATGCCTACAGCTTTAAGTTAAACATCTTTTTTATATAGTCAGTTTCCCTTCCAAAACTTGCCGCAATCCTTCTGCAGTCTTTCCACTGAATGCCTCACTCCACTTAGTTTTACACAGTGAATATTTTAATTCCATATAATCTGCAATTTAATCTTCTGTGCATCAGTTTAGATTCCAGTTTGGCAGAATAATCAAGCATTAGTTTAACCTTTATACTCCGTATTCACTGACTATCAAGGTAGCAAAACCTGACAAATGGATAATCATTTCCTTTGGAACACAATGTCCAGTGTTACATCCTCTGGAAGGTTTGTTTACAATATGCAACAATTGTTGTTCCTGAACATATGTTACATGCATTTATTTACTAGTGTTGTAGAATCAATATTATTCCAGTCTGTTTCTGGTAAATAGCAGTGTCTGGATTGCAGCCTTGAACATCTTTCAGTTGGGCAAAGATTTGCACACAAGTTAAGGTCTGGCTAGCATGGTGGATAATACCACATCAAACATTTAACATAGCTTACACCATAAGTATCTCAATGTCAGAAGCAGTAAGTGGCCATGACATTATTAAATTTGGAGGCCCTCAAAGTAGGAAGCTGGTGTCCTGGCCATTGGTGTATGTTCACTCAATATCAAGATAATGCCAATGTTTTCCAGGACTGTGATTCAATCTACATGGTCATTATAAAACACCAGCAGAGACTGGACTTAGTCTGCTGTTGTTGACGCCCAGCCTTTGCAGTAGTCACAGTATCGGTGCTGGGGAAACAGATATAAGTGCATGAGTGCAAAGGGTTACAAATGCTGGTGTTGCAAAGCCTATGCTTGACCGAGGACCATTCCTTAAAATTTTCACTGCTGTGCTATGTTGTGTGCCTTCTTTAGGATATTTACATCATGATATGTATACTCATCCAACATGGATGTATCTTGCAGTTCCACATACCCATGACAGTCACATCTTGCACCGCAAACTCCCACATACTCTCAAGTAGAGTCTGGTGGGCAATCCCTCTTCCAAACTGCTGGTACCTATGTATCTTGAAAGCCTGTATAAAGGCATCTTTCTCTACAGGACTGAGCTTGTCCAACATCTGCTACAGGACTGAGCTTGCCCAACATCTGCAGTCAAATCCCTTTGAAGCACATTCATAGACCTAGGAGGACAAGACATCAGACTGGAAAGGCATGTGTGGGTGAACAGAGATATCTATGTCACAGTAAAATAATCCTGTGCATTTAAGTGTACACTCATTCTCTGGGATAGGTACAATGTATGGGCTACATATGTTTTCCTCATGGTCTAGGGTTATATATGGCTGGAGAGAGGATGGCTTTCTTGTACCTCTGGAAAGACATATCCAGACAGCTGTGTACATGAACAAAATGCATGAGAGCAAAGGGTTACAAATGCTGGTATTGCAAATCCTAGGGTTGCCTAGATAAGGGGCTGCCATTCCCTGCTTGATATGTCTGTTGCAGATGAAACGGTGCAGTTGCTTTAACATTTGGCTTGATAGCTGGTATATTTCTGGGGGAAGCAGTATGTATCAGACTTGGACAAGATGACAAATAGTCCTACTTGCTTTGTAAAGGGAAGTCTGCACCCCTAGTTAAATTGTTTCCATACAAGCCCAAAGCCCTTACTGCCTCCATATTACCTTTTTTATAAATTTTTCAGATCCTAAATTAAACTACGTTAAGGTGGAGATTCTCAGTTCCAGTAGTCACAATAATAAATTAGCTAATACTGAAGTGCTCCTGCATACATACCATCTGTGCATGTGTATTTACAGACACTTGATTTAAACACAGAGAAAGCACACTATTCACAGCTGGGTATTGCACTTACCATGCATTTAGTCCTGGTGGAAATTGCAGTAATGTTTCAGTATTTGTAAAGGAGCAATCATCACATCTAGACCATTACTCAGAGACCCAGAAACTGAGCTTCTGGAACTTCAGTTGGTCATGGACAAGGCAATCTGTTAGCTTAGATTATGCTGAAGAACCTCCACCATATCTCCATATGATATCAAATTTCCTGAAGTTTTAGAAGAAATTCCTATAGTCAATATCATAATCATAAGTAACTATAACTACCCAGCCATAGAGTGCCACACCTATTCCTGTAATGTAGGGTATAATCTTATTTATTAAATAGAGAAATATCTGATGCCCCTAAAACAAATTGTTAGCTAATACATTACATGCCAAAATATTCTGTACCTAGTACTCACAAGTATTGTCTCAACCTTTCCAGTATCTTAATCTCTTCTTCTCCAAATAAGTTGGGCCATAAACATAGGATGGCATTTACTCTCAAAATGACAATTCCCCCTGTAGCCAACATCTCCATATTTAAGAACTTCAGAAGGGCAAGCCTTACCCTGTTATGTGATAAAGTCTCTGAATTTACCCATGACATCATTATCATTGACTTATGTGATGAAGTTTATACATTTATCCATGGTATTATTATCATTGACTTATTTGATGAAGTCTCTACATTTACTGATGGGATCATTATCATTGACTTATGTGATGAAGTCTATATTTATCCATGTCATCATTATCATTGACTTATGTGAAGTCTCTACCTTTGCCCATGGCATCATTATCTATGACTTATGTGATGAAGTCTCTGCATTTACTCAAGGCATCATTGACTTCGATATACTGCACACTGCTGTCACATCCATTACACTTCACTACTGGTATGGGTTACGAGACGTTACATAAAATCTATATACTTACACTTCTTGCATTACCAGTAACAGTAAACCTGTACCAAATAAACAGACTTCGGCAAACTGACACTTCGGCATACTGAGATATTGTGTAAGTTTATTCATCTACAACTTGCTGAAATGTAAATTCGGTGATAGGCAGTAGACCCATATATATATATATATATATATATATATATATATATATATATATATATATATATATGTGTGTGTGTGTGTGTGTGTGTATACATATATATATATATATATATATATATATATATATATATATATGTAAACTGGGTCCTTTAAAAGAAAAAAAAAAGAGAGACCCAACTTCACCCCACACTGTTTTTACTTTACAGCTTTCTTGTTGTGTATTTCTCTGCATAGTATACACTTTGTGGCTTTCTTGTATAATCTTTTCACCCTTTTCAAGGAACCAATAAGGTGCGTGACTTCACTTTACATTATAGGTTCATAGGTTGGTACTAGGCTATTGGCCCTAGGACCTATACAAGCCTAGCCATAACAATTCCCTGGATACTTCTTCCCACAATATTTACTTCCCTGGACCCCTGTCTAGCAGGACGACTGATGTGATTCCCGGGGTGAATTTCCTATCTCCCATCCAATCATCAAGGTTCCTTTTGAAAAGGGCCAAGGAGGCGCTCTGCTCGACATGTCTGGGCAGTCAGGAACCTATCCTTCCTAGCATGTCTTGTTCATTGTGATGACAAGGTTTAGATCCCTGGAGCTTATGCTGTTTTTCCTCTAATTTTTGCATGGGTTCCATGCCAGTATCAGTGACAGCCATACCTCGCAACCTCAGAGCAAGAAATCTGGACAAAGCCATAAATAATGGGGGAACAAAGGCCCAAAAATAGGAACACCTTTTAAATGCTTCTCTTACAAAATTAAAACATTGATAGAATGACATGTTTTGCATTAGCATGAATTTTCTGAAGTGTATGAAGTCAAACTCAAACACCTGTCATTATTTTGTGACTTCAATCATCAATGACTTGCTGAAGATTTGCCAGAAAACCAAAATTTTATGAGAAACCGACCAAAAATATGAGACAAAAATCTGGACATTCTGCGAAAATCTGTACAGTTGAGAGGTATCTGCTATCTATAGGTAGCTTGTGCTACCTGCTATATTTTCCCTTTGCATTCACACAAGTTCCACTCAATATGGTATGAAAAAGCAGACTTGTTTTTCTTTACAGGCCGTTCGCTATGGAACTCTCCTTGTTTTATGAAGTTTCATTTGTCCAGTGACTGCCTTCTTAAACTGCAGTCATCTACATGCTCATTCAGTTAATACCTCATGTTATTATATCTATCACTATTGCATTTTCTACTTATGTGATATTAGCTCTGTCCTGTATTAATGCACTGGGCTACGGATTTATCCCAGTGTGAAGAATCAAATCACTGCAGTAAACGTCTACATTAAAAATAAAAATACATAAATAAATATGTCTGTTGTGTCTATCACTTTCCTTAACCTTATTCAGCTCTAAAAGTCATTTTCTTTATACAGGAAACAACAAACCACTACTAGATGTATCTAATAAAATGTAAAATATACAAAATGCTATTCCAGTTTGAAGAACATCACTACTACTACTCTCAAATATAACAATTTACTTATTCCGGAATCAGAAAGGGGAACACCTGTCAAACATAGGCACAGAGTGACACACATCTGCATTTCATATGCAAAGACAATGATAGCAACACTAATGCAGCAAAAATCAGGCCCAGTACATGAGATGGTATATAAATCCTAGGCCTCTAATCAGTAAGGGAAACATCTGTGCATCTTTCTGTTGTATAAATCATAAGTATAAAAGAATTCAGTCACCACAAATTATTAGCTATACCTCAGGAATAATGCATTAGCTTTTCTTTGTTTTATGTGTTATTACAAATAACAAACATATAATGTACTTTTTTATTTTCTCTGCAACCTGCATAGTCTCCCCTTTTCAGAAATTGCAGCATTGTCCCTGGCTTTATTGTAGATTAGTGATGCAGACCTTGTCACACACATACATAAGCAAGGCAGTGTCCATGAATCAGGGACATTATATGTACCTATACATCTATGTCTCTGCCTCTGTGCGTGTGTGTGTGTGTGTGTGTGTGTGTGTGTGTGTGTGTATGTATGTATGCATATATATATATATATATATATATATATATATATATACATACACACACACACACACACATATATGTATGGATGAAAATAATTTCATAGACTACACATTTGTCTGGCACATAATTCACCTAAACAAATAAACATACATACCTAAATAACAACTGATCAACAGCACATTTGTCTGATGCTCAATTCATCTAAACGTTTTGATCTAAAACACAAGTAGTTGACCACATATCTGTGTAAACATATTAGGGGTAAACAAAAGTTGTGTGAAAAATAACACTGACAACACTCATCAACAAGGACAATTGTTGAATTTGTGTGCATGTGATGAAGTTAATTTTCAGAGTTTTTTGCACCACCAATGTGTAGGGCAAGCCCTCTCCCCTCACCCCTCCAAATTACATATACCAACCCTATGGTGGCACCAATTCTAAGATGAAAATTATTTGTCAAAAGTAGCCAAGGCACTGGCAGTGATTTATAATGAAAAAAAAAAACATGATCTGTGTTATATGTTATGTGCTGGGCAGAAGTGCCTCTAGCTTGCAATGTTTAAAGCATTCCAGTGGAGAACACCAAGTTCCATATACCATATTTTCTATTTTATTAAGAAATCTTTTATTGATATAACATATATACAATACATACACAGAAAGAAGATATTCAATATCACATACTCTTATACAATGCTATGAATATGTTGAATCATCATCTGATCTTATACAATTAACACATTAACAGTCTTGGTATTTCAGTAGCAACATTTCAAGACTATCCCAACAACTAAAAGTCTTAGTATGATTTATAAATCTTATTCTAATTCATTCTTTTTCAATTTTACATACCATTGTTATTAAATTTAACAATTCTTTGAACATAGGAACCAAGTTCAATTTCCATTTTTTTGTAATAACTTTTCTAACTACTGCCACAAGACTCCAAAACAATTTTTGTTGTTTGGCTTTTATAGATAAAGGAAGTAGTAGATTAATTGATATTAATCTAGTTAAAACACAATTATCAAACCATAACCACTTAAAAAACATACTTATCTCTTCCCAATATATATTTCATTTTTCACCTTCAAGTCATTTTACTAAACTTTGAGAATTTATATGGAGCAATATATAAACTTGAAGAAGTTGGACCAACTGACAGAGTTTGATTATTACCATCAATTGACTCATTCAATCTACTACTAACTTTAATTCTTACCATCAAATGAGTCATTCAATCCATTACTATCTAAAAAGTTCCAGAATTTTGGATCCAAATTATTATTTATAATTAACTTATGTAGCTTGGATGAGCTTCCTTTATAGGTCAGTTTACCTTTAATGACAGTATTCATATATTCATATAATGGGGGAATAGTGTTCTCTTCCTCTTCGCTCATGTTATCTACAAATTCATTTAATTTTTTACATAGGCCATTGGGCCAATAGCCTAGTACCTAACTATGAACCTATGAATAGATTCATCCAAGTTATAATACTTCATTAAATATTATGATTACATAAGTTTTCCTTTTTCAAAACAATCAGACCCTAATACAAATCCATTTCTTTATTTTAATGTTGTTTTGAACTTCCATAAATCTAGAGGTATATGCAATGGGAAAGCACAGAAATTTCAACTATAATAATAATAGAATTTTAAAGCATATTTCTTAACTGCTTTAAGAATTGATTTCATATATGCAGAATCTGAAGATTAAAAGGAATTTCCTTCTAAGGTCATTTTTATTAACCAGATAAAAGTATTATTTATTTATTTCTAATTTATCATACTTGATAAACTTAAGAGTTTAGTATAATCTACTCCTGAATGGTTTTCCATTGACTTCTATAATTTGAATCTAGCCAAAGTATAATAGAGTCAAAACTTGCAGCAATGGAATAAGATTTGACATCTGGGAAGCTATAAATAATTCTTGGCTTTTTGGGGTACCATAAGAATGATTTTTTTTTTCCATTTTCTTCAAATGTTTTTTGTTGAGTATTAAAGCTTTTAAATTATATATATATATATATATATATATATATATATATATATATATATATATGTATATACATACACACACACACACACACACACACACACACACATATATATATATATATATATGGTCTACTTTAGAACAACAAAATGCCACTTTCCCGAAACCCAGATCACCAAGATGAAAACCCTGACAGCACCAACACACAGAAGTCCCGGAACACCAACTAACCACTCCAGTTAAGTAATCGCTTGGCCATCCAACAAACACATAAATGGAAGAAAACCAAACCTCCCTAACTAAATATACCAACTCTGAGATCGCACTACCATGGGTGTAAGGGGCAAAGGTCAACAGGATAGCCAAGCAGTTACTTACCTGGAGTGGTTCATCAGTGTTACAGGACATCAGTGTG
The DNA here is from genome assembly GCF_019279795.1 of Protopterus annectens. Taxonomy (NCBI): domain Eukaryota; kingdom Metazoa; phylum Chordata; order Ceratodontiformes; family Protopteridae; genus Protopterus; species Protopterus annectens. The sequence continues at coordinate 314,039,071 of NC_056749.1, read as the reverse complement.
TTGGTGTTTTCATCTCGATGATCTGGGTTTCGGGTAAGTGCCATTTATTTGTTCTAAACTAGACCCATATATATGCTATATATATATATTTAACTAATAATATTTTATATTTATAATATATAATTTATAATATATAATTTATAACACATATAATGATAATGTATAATATATATAATTTATAATATATATTTATTTAATTACATAGTTTTTTTTCCATTTTCTTTAAAAGTTTTTTGTTGGGTATTAAATATATTAGATGCTATGTATATGTATATATAGAGAGAGATATGTATAATATTGGGTAATATAATAATTTAATAAGTACTAACCTATCCTCAAAAGTAAATTAAAAAAAAAAACATTCATTCCATTATTGAAAAGTGACACTATTTTTTTTCAAACGTACTACTAATAATCTTACTCATATCTTGATTGATAGTTATTCCTAAATATTTTGGTTCTTTCCTTCCCAATTATATTAATATTTATCTTTAAACTTACTACCTAGTGATTGAATTTTCACTAAAGTTTCAGTTTTATTACATTTCAGCAGCGGTACTTTCTGAAACTTCAATTCCCTTATGTATTTGGTCAACTGAATAACTTAAATCTCCTGTAGTTAGTAAATCTCAATTAGTAAAATATCATTTGCAAAAAGCTATATTTTAGATTGGCAATCCTTACTAATTGAGAATCCATCATTTTTTCATTGCTTCTTATATTATTATTATATACGGGTCTAATAACTAATGCAAATAGTACAAGGTACAAGGGATATTCTTGCTTTGTGCCTTTGTTTAAAGATAATTCTTGAGAAATGTAAGGTACAATATTAATATACACTTTAGAGTCTCTGTACAAGTGTTTTAATATTCCAATAAATTGTTCTGGAAATGCAAATGGTTCTAAAGTTTTAAACAAGTAGCACCAATCTACAAAATCAAAAGCTCTCTAAATATCTAAGCTAATTAGGACAATTTTTTGTTCATTCCTTTTATAAATCTAAGATAGTTACTTACACTTTTTATATTATCATATGTTACTCTAGGGTGACTATAAATCCTGCTTGATCTTTATTAATTAATTTATATAGCATATCACTTAATCTTATAGTGAAGATTCAAGTAAATATTTGAAGTCTACATTTAATAAGGAAATAGATCTATATAAGGAAAATGACACATTATTCTCTCCTTGCTTATGTATAGGTGACATTACAGAAACTTTACATGAGGGAGGAATTATTGCTGACAGTTTCAGTCTTCAGCGATCTTACAGAGATGCTGTTACAGCAAGCAGTGACAGTTTGATGGTTGCTGCTTACCCAATGTACCACTCCCAAACAAGTTTATGATGTTTTTTCTCATAACTTTGATTTTCAAGCCTGGAAAGTGAACAATTTTGAATTCAATGGTCCTAGTGAACGTGTTCCATCTAGTAGCTCAAATATGCCTATTTCTGAGCTGCTGAAAAAGTTTGAATTGAAGCTACTACAATATAAGCTGCTGCAATTAGAGAACAGTTACTTATTAAAGAATATTGCAGCTAATTTTGTTCTGAAGGGATTGCGGCTCTACAGGTTTCCTAATGGTTGTTTGGGTAATTCTGAATTTTACAAGGAACTTGTGGGGGTGTTTAATAAAACAGGTATGGAATTATTAAAGGTGATTGTGAAATTCATCAACCAGTGGATTGAGGAACTATTGGTTGAAATGGATGAGCTGAATAATTTTATATATAATGATTTATTATTTGAACACTATGAGTCTAATTATTTCAACATTTTTGCAAAGGTGGATAATATCTGTAATAGTATTGTACAGAGGAAAATGAATGGGCAGGATTCACGAAGCCTCCGTGTAAGAGATACAAGGCTTACATGGAGGCTGCAGTTAAACGGTGTGACGTCAGCATGTCATGCATATGCATGAGGGCATGCTGAATCACACCTAAGGCTAACACGGTCCATGGAAGACAGTAGGGGGAGTGTCCGTAGGCCGAGCCCTGCAAGCGGAAACTCCCCCAGAAGAGTAAAAGTGCCCAAAGTAAACACCCACGACAGAGTCCATGGAAATGTGAATAAACACAACACAACACATGCCCCCACAGACTATGAACATAAAATATATAAATGAACATGTTATATATTTTTTTTAAATTGTAAAGATGTTTGCCCGTGAGTGCGCTCGTTTGCGCAACCATGCCCGTAGCTCAGCCACAGTTAGCAGTAAGTGGAAAAGCATATAAGAACTAACTATGCAAAGTAAGCCAAAAAGCAATAGCGTAACGGTAGAGACATCGGCTGAAGAGCAGGCAGTCATGGTTCGAGCCCCCACAACATCAATTTTTATTTTTAGTAAAATAAGCACGAAACAAGTCCCTGACATATATGTACACATATAAAATTATATTTTATGTAAAATGTAATGAAATAGGCCAGTTATTTTGAAGAAATGTGAGATAACAAAATAAAAAATGCCAGATGTGCCTATAGCTGAGCTACAGTTTAACAAGGTGAGTGCATCTGCCCGTAGGTGAGCAGTGGTTTAACAGGTGTAAAATGAGTTTAACACGCTGAAACTGTGTGCCCCTAGCTGAGCTGAGCGTAATATGCATGCTGACAGCCAAATGAAGCGTAAACTAGCGTAACTCGTTTGCACGGAGCTGCGCACCGCGCCAACAAGCTAACCGTCGGGCAACGTTGAGCAAGCTGTAACAAAACTGCCTTTACACAGACACACCCCCTAGCCTGTCTAGACAGTCATAAAATATAAAAAGCAGTGGCCAGGTTCGAACCCAGGATACCATGCACCATAGTCAAGGTACTGAACCACTATGCCATGACAGCTGTACTCAGAAATGCAGTAATAGCAAATATATAGGAATGAATAGAAAGTGGAGCATGACAAAACAGGTTTTGTGAAGTTGATACAATTCCAAAAAGGCCAATCACAGATAATTGCGGGAAAAACGGCATATATAAGCCCCATAGGCGGGAATACACAGCATAAACGATTGTAGAACTAACTTGCAGCCAGAATGTCAGGAGTAGGTGAGGGTAGTTGCTGTCAAGCACAGAGGTGGGGTGTTGAGGAGTCCAGATATATGGTCTGGCTCCTAGTCCACAATCATGAGGCCCAACTCATGCAGGGCCAGGTCCTGTGGGGAGCATATAGGGCTGAGGCGTGGGACCGGTTGGCTCATGATCTCACCAGTGCCACAGGGATTCCAAGGACTGGTGAGCAGGTCCGTCATCACCATGCGGACCTGAAGAGACGTAAGCAGGACCAATTGAACCTTTGGATCCAGGAGGCCCGGCAAATGCCCAATGCCCCACTACTGAGAAAGTTACATTTAATTATGTATGTAAGAAATTAAACTAGCTGATATTATGGAGATGTGTATTCCAATATTACTTCATTTATATTACAGCTGCAGGTGTCCGTTCTGCGAACCGCAGAGCCTATGGCGATAGGCTGGTGCGGTTGCGCCACCAGGCAGGTCAGTAATCCTCTCCCAGTAACTGTAAAGAAATATAAAAGTATGACAGTTAGCAAAAGAGTGCAGTGTAGTCACTAAGTAATAAAATGTGCAAGTAACAGTGTAAGAGTGTTTGCAAGTATTGCTTGATTACAAAAGTGTGTTGCAGTCTGTAATCCAAACAGAAAAATGAAAATGTCTGAAATAAAGTCTGAAATAAAGATGCCCCACCTGTAATATAATAGTACACAACCTGCAGCAGGCTGAAAAGTACAGCTGCAGAAGATGAGTAAATCACATGTGTGAAATATATCCCTGTTGAAATACTGAAACATGACAGAAGTGAGACTGCTGGAAAGGATTGTAATAACTACAGCTAAAACATGTCAATAAAGCCTAGAAGTAAGTACCATCCTGAATAGTAAAATGAAAACAAGTGAGAGAGTGTGAGAAAGAGTTATGAATCCACCAATAAAGTAGTAATAACCCCTGAATAAAGTATACTGCAGTCAGTACAGAATGAAATGAATGTGACAAGCAGAACCAAACTGCGAAATGTGTTCAAAGTGTTGCTGCAGCTGGAATGTGTATCCCAAAATCTGGATATGCTGCTCTCAGACTACAATATGCAGATAGTATGATTGTCTGAAATACCAAACATCCACAGTTGTCTATAGCTATATAAAGCAAATGTAACAGGATGATGTAGCTGAACAAAGCCAGATATGAACGTGTATGAATAACAATAAAATGTATATTGATGTAGCAGTAACAGTCCTATCACCAAATTGAAGTAGTTATCATATAGGAAACTGTAGTTAGAACAGTAGTGTGTATATATCTGCAGCTATTAGAAATGTACAGCATATGTATTGGTATTCGAAGGTGTTAATAATATTTTCTTCACCCCACCCTATAACCACATATAATCCATTCCACGTGAAATTGGTATGTGCAATCACAATTAACACCCCTGGACATTTGTCCTGTTGGGTCATAAATATTTGCATGTACGTTGATGCATCTTCCCTGTTCATACATCCAAACCTGATGGCCTGTTGCCATCAATCAACCCTGCATGTTGTTGGACTGTGTATTGCTGTTCAAATTATGCATGTGTTATGCTTGCTGTTCAATGGTGTGAATATCTGGGTGTTTGGTTAATGGGAATACTAATACATGCTGTTACAACTAATTGCGAATGGTATTGTATGTTACTAACCCAAACTGTCATGACATAATGCAAAACATAGGACGACAGGGAAGGCGGGTTCCAGCGAACCCACCTCTCCCACCTCAGCTGGCGAGTGCACCTGGCACTAGTGCCCAGTCTGGACCCTCCTCCGGTGGCCCTGTGCCATCTGTGGGTGGAAGCACTGCAGGGGATGGGGCCCATCCCCCCCATGCAAGTGTGGCCGGAGGAGAACCACCACTCACCCTCCGTAGCGTCCAGACTGTGGTGCGTAGGGAGATCCAGGACTCTGTTCTTGGGCCCCTACGCCAGCTTGAGGCACAGGTGGCACAACTTATGGGCATGCCTGTTGCCCGGCCTACACAGCCCCCAGCACAGCCCCATCCTGGGCAGTGAAGGAACAGTGGCAACTGCCCATGGGTGGGAATATCAGTTCCACTGTTGCCATCTGTTGGCTCATGGGCTCTGGATATCCAAACATCCGTCCCCGTCAATTGTGTAACCCCCCCCACACGTGTCATACACCGCCCCTGTATGCGTCTTGTTTGTCTTGTCTGTTGACCTACCCAACCTACCTCCCCACCTATACCGACTTCCTTTACCTGACATACCACTCTCACCTGAAAAAAAAAAAAAAAAAGGGCACTCTGTACCCACAAAAATTACGCCCCATACATAGCTGCCCATTCCGCACACATGTCTGCTGGACATGGAAACTATCAATTACAATTGGCTGTACAACAAGTATTATTGTTGTCCTGACACCTCTCTCAGGGGTGGAAGGTTTCAAATGTCACACCAAATTACAAACATATGCACAGCTGTTGCTGATGAAGAAATGGGCAGCTATGGGCCTTACCTACATCCCTCCTGCAAAACCCAAGCTTGTTTCCCTACTGTCTTACCCTCTTTGTGACCCCTTTTTCACCACTTTCCTATCTCCCCATTTTCATTTCTTTCAAAGAAAATAGCGCGGGTGTGCGCCAGAGTAAGCACTGTTAAGCGGTTGTAAGCGGGTGTGCTGAGCTGAACGCCAGTGCGCATCGGGAGCTCCGCAAACCAGCGCTAACCCGGTTACAACTGCTTAAAAGTGCCTTAGTCACTCTGATTGACAGGTTCTGTAGTCAGTTCAAAAGCAAAATAAAATCCCACTGTCAGTCCCGAACCCAGGACCTTGGTAACAGTAGTCTGCATGACTTACCACTAAGCCATGACTGTTATATAAGAACATTGTGCTACAATAAATATATCATGTAATAGTAGGAATGAATGTAAAGGGAATATAGGATGTGTAGTACACAAAGCATGTCATGTATATTTACTGTCAAATCTAGTGGATTTCTATAATAGTAGTGTGTGAACAGAAACAGCCATGCTAGTTGGTAGCTAGTAAGTAATAATGTCAGTTAATGTACATATATAAATGTATGTATATTTACATATATATATATATATATATATATATATATATATATATATATATATAGTTGTAGGTGTCAGTGTGTATACACACTTAGTACAGGAAACAGGAGAGAGGAATGGAGAAATGTGAATCTACAACACAGCTTGAATCATGAGAGAGATACTAACCTTTACACTCACAGAACAGTGTCCACAGCATACCAGCATGGTCCCCACCCTTACAATCTGAAAGGGCAACGCCTATCTCACATACCCTTTTATAGCACTGTCATGAAATCACAGTGAGAACTGCAATCAGTACACAACTGGCTGCATGCAATTAGCAAATGCTGGCTTACAATTGGTGCAGAGGCCATCACATGGACTTATGCAGATACCTACAAAAGCATCCTGTACTCCCACTCCACACATGCAATACTTTCATTGCACTATCTGGAGGCAGGCAGAGAGAGAGAAAGAAAAAAAAAAAGAAAAAAAGAAAATAAGAACACAAACAAAAACACACGTTACACAAACTAAGTTGAAGCTGTCAGCAGTGTCAGTACCAAGCTGGGCTAGCAGCAGCAGGAAGCTAAAGTAACGGTAACGCAACCAGCTGCGACAAACACAGGTAATGTAAAGTAACAAGTTAATAGTCTACATACTGTGAACCCTCAATATGTGTCATTGGTCTGTATCTATAGGTATGTCCATGTGATAAGTTGTGTGCACGTAGTTTCACCCAAAGGGGATGACTATACATTACATGTCATTCAGTGTTAGGCCATGATCCAGGCACCAGTTGTCCGTTTCAGTGAGGCCTGTCTGTAGGATGTGTGTGTCAGCTGGTGTAATGACTATGGCGCTTAGTTCGCAGTCATCTGGGAACTTTGTCATCCACAACCCGCACATGTTTGCTTTCACATCTGAGAAGTAAATGCCAAACAAGAGGGGTCCTAGGACAGAGCCCTGTGGGATACCACATGTGACTGGCATTGAGTCTGACATGGCTCCCGCAATATCGATATTATGGATTCTGTATGTCAACCAGTGTGCAACCCATCATGTGGCATATGTAGTAACATGTAAGCTAATGAGCTTGTCTATGATGCCTGAGTGGAGTACTGTGTTGAAGGCCTTAGGCAAGTCCAGGTAGGCTGTATGGACTGCGTTGCCCTCATCAATGGCTGTAGTGACTGTTTTGAAAGGTCAACCAGGTTCAAAAGGCAGGATCAGTCCATCACAAAGGCAAACTGGGTGGGATCAAGTGTCTGCAGGTACCCAATATCGCTGTATATGCGTCCCATAATGAATCATTCCATAGCTTTGCAGACCAGGCTGGTTAAGCTTATGGGGTGGTAGTTCCCAGGGTCAGTAGAGGTGCCTCCTTAGTGGAGTGGGACCACTGTTGCTGTATGCCAGTGTTCAGGTACATATCCCGTAGTACGGCCAAGGTTAAATACCAGTCTTATATGCGGTTGTATCTCCTCTTGGAGTTCACGTAGCACACATCCAGGGATACCATCAGGTCACATTGATGCTGTGTGTTCTGCTTTGCTGAGGGCGGCCCTCACCTGGACATCTGAGATGATAGGGAAGTTACATTCAGCTGTGATAAGTATTTCTAAGTGTGGGGGAGAAGGAGGGGGGATACGTGCACTGAACCTGTCTGCCAGAATGTTGCCAATATCTGTGTGTTCAGTGAATGTTAAGTAGGTGTGTAGTAACTCAGAGCATATCTGAGGCATTTGGTCCATATGTCTAACATAACTGAAGAAGGCCTTGTGGTTATCTATAGTGTTCATGGCCATTTCCCTCCCAGAGTAGGCCGTGGATGTTGTTATGAGAGACCGTAGCTTATTACCAGTGCTGACCACAGATGCCTTCCCTTTGTGTGAATCTGCTCTGCCCTGCAGTAGCCTTCTTCTATCATTATACAATCTGCCTTTGGCTGGGGTCCACCAGACAGGATGCCTAACCTTTGTGCATAGGGTCTGGGTTAGAAATGTGTGTGCATGTTCCATGCATTCTTTGGGATATTTGTGGGAAGCATTCACAAAGGGGTCAGCAGTGTGGGTTGTGGCTTCCACTCCCAGTGGGCTGCATGGATACCATGTCAGTCCTAACAAGTGAATATCTGTCTAATCACATATATATCAAAGTAGTCTACTGTGCTGGTGGTGGTGGTGGTGGGATATGTATATCCAGGCCGAGTAATTTGTGCCCAGATCACTCTAGTGGATGGCGTTCCACATACAGTACCTTGGTATGAACCCCCAGAGTGAGGTTGTGGATTGGACCTGTCTCAGTGTGCTGACCGATGGGGCATGCTACTATGTTGTATGGAATGTGGCAGGTATTGTTGCACAGGTGTTGGCTGAGCACTGATATCTGGCCATGTACTTGTGTATCCACCAAGAGACACACACATGCTACATATGGGAGTAGTAGTATATCACTACAGTTGAGTATCATGTATAGTATGTGTGCCATATATTGCTGACATAGTCTGCTGATATCCTGTTTATGTTCTCTTCCAGGGACATGGTGCGTCAGCGAAATTCTGCCTACTCTGCTGCAGAAGATGAAGAGATACACCAGAGCATGGTGCGGGATTATGGCATACTGTTTTCCCGCACCAGCCAGAATCAGCAGGAGAGGGCTGCACTGTGGCAAGACCTTGTCCTTAGGTTAAATGACATTGGCATGCATAATAGGACACGTGAGCAGGTAAGACAACACTGCAGTGATTTAATCAGAAATGTCCGTCAGCGTGCGTCGGATATCCACAGGCAACAGGTCGCCACAGGAGGTGGGGTGGCCACACATCCCCCCTCACCAGACTGGAGGGGCTACTCCTAAGTGTTGTGGCTCCAGCCCAGGAACATCAACAGCAACACACCTGCATTATGATGGAGGCTGGATCCACACAGCAACACGACATGGAGCGTGCAGGTAATATGCCATATGTACACTTGACTGTTCTGTACACTGTTAGTTTATGCAAGTGTAAGGTGTGTCCGTGGTATGTAGCTGTCAACATAGTATGTAATTGTGCAGGTGTGATATTGCCAATATCAGCAGCTGACATGTGAAAGGCAACTGGTGTACTACTGCACTGTATCATACGCAGTTTCAATGGCACAATTGTGCCCACTGACATTAATCCCCTCATTTCTGCAGGTCCCTCCGGTGTTACAGCAAGGCCAGCCCATCCATGCTGGTGAGTGTGTTTTAACAATACCTATAATAGTCCTGATAGTGCTAGTAATACTAGTGTAACTCAGTACTGCTCTGTGTGTATACTGCGGGGTGTGCATGTGTGCCTGTGTCCACGTGTGCATGTGTGCATGTGTGCCTGTGTCCATGTGTGCCTGTGTCCACGTGTGCCTGTGTGCATGTGTGCCTGTGTCCACGTGTCCACGTGTGCATGTGTGCATGTGTGCATGTGTGCCTGTGTCCACGTGTGCATGTGTGCATGTGTCCACGTGTGCATGTGTGCATTAGTGCATCACTGGTAACATTGTGTAGACATTGTAAACTGTGTTTCCTGTCTTCCTCCCACAGGTTCTGGTGCTGCTCTGGTGTCCTGCAGCAGGGAACCTGAATCTGGTGCCACAGGTACTGATAATGATGATATCTGTGTAATGGCACAGGAAGGTGTGTCAGGGTCCGTCATTGGTCAGCCAATTGACAGTACACAGCTGTCAACCCCATCATTGCGCACAGTCATCCTGCCAGTACATCCTATGTCACCATTGTCCCTAGGTGATGGACAGGATACAGTGGGCATTGACCAGGGTAATGTGGTATCTGTGGCACATGCTTCCCCACACAGCAGCCATGGGCAGGGTCCTGCGATGGTACCACACAAACAGTTGCCCATGGGTTCTCGTGGGAGCATCCGAGGGCATACTGCCTCTGGCAGACGTGCCCAAAGAGGTCTGTCAACCTCAGCTATGTTTCGGGCTGTCATGCAGGCACAGTCGCGTATGGAAAGGTACACCAGACAGGGTCTGAGGGAGCTGAGAGCATGTCGCACAGCCATGACTGACAGTATGCGTGACATCGCGGATGCTATCCGTAATTTCACCGATGTCATAGACAGACGTTATGGGGACATATTACAGCAGTTCCACAACCACATGTCCATGAGCCAGGGCAATGGTGGACGGTTGTGGCGTCGACATGGCTGTATGCCAGCAACAGCAGCAGCTGGCAGTCGGCGCGGATGACAACAGGCCCGCGGATGCCCCCATAGTGCCAGCAGCAGCCCCAGCAATGCTGGGTCTGTGCTGTCATCGGAATGCCCCAGGAGACCACATGCACATGGCTCTGGACAGTCCCAACAGGGACCTGTGTCCAGTCAACACACTCCCACTTCTGATGACAGTACCCAGTCTGGCTTAGTACCGGATACGGTCCATAGCACCCCTGCCGGGCACATGTACCGTGTCCGTGCCCACAGACACTGATCTGTATGACCTGCCAGGTGCAGTCTGTGGCTGTCCACAAACTCCAGTATATGGCAGCCATGAGGTGGAACTGTGTGCATGCATACACACATGTGAAATGTTAACACCTAGGGCTACCACATACATGCACACACTGCACCAACAGTGCCCCACCCTGTACTGCTGTCCCTCACCAACACACATACACACACATGTCAATTGGTGGTATCAGTGGCAGACTCAGGCATACCTAATTCACACCCTGTGCATATGATGAAACTGTGCCACCTCCTGCAATCTCCAACATCAGTGCAGGAACAGGTAAACACGTTGCTGATGCACAGGGTGACTACATTAGAAGTGTATTACTAGTATCATGTTGGTAACAGTACAGTGTGCTGATATGACTGTGTGTATATCCCAGCATGCCTGATGCAGTAACTGTATGACTGTCCTGAATTGTTATCTACACCCATAGTAAGTACCATAGTGTAACAGCTGCACATTATTGCATACCGGTGGTAAGGATGTCAACAGATAGCCACATACATAGGTAGCACAGGGGAGAAGCTAATGCAAGTAGTGATACGCAATGATGGACATGTACAGTAATGGTGGCATGTTGCCCACAACGACTATGCAATGTGGATGTTTGCGCATGTTGATATGTGTGCAGTACCAATGTAATACAAATCACAATTAACTATGACATAATATCAGTTCTACCATGGACATCTGAGCTGTGCATTCCTGGGTACATGTTGATAGTGCCTACATATTTGCACTGTTACCTACTGTAAGTGTTACCCCTTCTTTGTTGTACAATGGACTACTTCCAGCCCTGCTTACTGTAGCTTTGTTTGCATGCATGTTTGCTTGGGGTTCCCTGGAACACTGCTTCCACCTGCAATGCAGAGTTACAGAGCTTCTGTGGACTCCTAGTAACATCTGCATAGCGTACTATACGTATGTCAATTTTCCACATGACAGAACGTCACTGTCTGTCCTGTTCGCATGTACGTTGCCTGTGACACATTGCACATGACTTACCTGGCATTTACCCACATGTGCAGTTATATATGCCAGTGCTATGAAATCAGTAGCAGTACACCCACACATACATGTTGTTCCCCATTGGCCCTATGTGTTGGTAATCACCATGGCAATCACACTACTATGGTAGCATGTGCAAAGGTCACCTGAGAATCACCTCTATGATCCAGTTGTGGTTTATGTGAGTCATGTGGCAATGTCACAGCTGCCACATGTATGCAGTCAACCCTCTCCCCTGGCCAGGAACGTACAGCACATGTGTGGGATGCCACCACATAGCCAATCTGGGGACTGAGCACTCTGAACCCAGTACTGCCATACCCTGTCAGGTGGCATGACATACTACAGTGACTACAATACCAGTCTGACATAGACCCGCACTGACAGCAATCTGAACACACTGGGGCATACTTGGAGACTCAGAATAGCATCCTGCCTGAGCATCACACACCTCCGCAGCTGGCACACAGGCATATGTTACGTCGGAACAGAGCACATGCCACACATGGCACACACATCCCATGTGCCACACACTCACAGCCTGTAGGGCTACACAACACACCTGCTACAGATGTGTCAGGTACCTCTCTTGGCCGCTGCAGTGGGGTCCCGCTCAACAGGCTGTACATGGTGAAGGTCACAGTGATATGTCCGTGGGGCACTATGGTCCACCACAAAACACATGCATACAGGTCAGTCAGAGGCATGGACACATATGACTCAGTCATTGTCCATGCCACTATGGATGACCTGAGACATACCTCCCTGGACTACATGATAGGGAACATAGAAGGGATCTCTCAGCATGTGGCATGGGCCAGTATGAGCCTGATCTTGGTTGCCATCATACCCTCACCAGGTATGCTACCACAATATGTAGGAAGGGTGTTCTATGTCTACATTCTGCTCAATCTCCAATGTCATTCATAGGGTATCCAATGGCTGTCAACGTGTGCTTACATGCTAGGGAAGCCACAATGATTTGCGAGGGACAGCTTGCACATGACACCCATGGGCCATTGTATATTGGCGAAGCCCCTTGATACACACATAGTGCCTTTTGCTGCAGGACACGGATTACATAGCCACCTCCGCGGGTATCACACAGGATAGGACACTAACAGTGATACTACACAACACCAGCAGTGTACACCGCAAGATGCATGCACTGAACACTGTCCTCAGCACGGTGAACTGCAATATCTGTGCAGTACCAGATCCCTGATTCACGGCTCACAGGTGCAACCCATTACTGCCAGGTTATACCTCATACCATGCCTGTCATCCCCTACACATGTAACACACATGGACAGGGGGGGTGGTATCTCAAGGCACCACAGATACACACACCTCCAGGTTGTTGGCACAGCACAAAGCATCAGGGCCTATCCATGAGCAGCTAAAAGTGTGTTGGACTGCCTTCTGGTTCATAGCCTGGCACACACAACCCTCCCATACACAGGAAACCCACCTGTCCTCCCTAACAACACTGGCAATATGACAGTCTCTAGAAATGTCTTTATATGGCTTGACTGCATCCAGCCAAACATTGTGCGTGAGCATTACTGTAGCTACAACACACTAGCTGAAAGGTTCCCAGCATGTAGTCACTGAATTGCAGTGGAACAACATGTTACCACTCCCACAAGAGGTAGGAACATGCAGCACCTGTTCATCAACTACATGTAGACTATATGGCCCAGACCAGATGTGTATCCCCTGCTGTTGGTATTATACCATATACAACCCACACTGTATAGACACATACCGCGTGCAGCCCCTGCACAGTAAGAGACAGTCATAATGTTATGCATTGCGAATACCATTTATCCACTTGAGGCACGTGTCAGACATGGTAACTACTGAAGGTCACAGGTATATATGTGTATGTGTCACACACATACATCATGTGTGCATTGCCATTGCTGGTTTAGGCAATGGCATGCATTGTTATGAACAACAACCCACACATGGTCATATTGTGTGACACAACCACACGTGGCAGTTGTGGGTTTCCAAAACATACCTATCTGTGCTCTGACAGTGGTAATAGACCCAGTAGCGGAGCGCACGATTGGCATTACTGGGAAAGTAGCTCTGTTTGGCTGTACTGATAGTGTGGTGACATCCCCTGTGTTTACTGGGGGAATATGCAGCATCTGGTGTATTGTAGTATTTGCCAAAAGGATCTGTTCTCTCACACTTGCAATTACACACACCTTACTATCCCACACACACACACACACACTTGCCATTTGCAGGATTCATACCCCTACCTAACTATGTCACGACACGCGAGAGAGACACATTAGCGAAGCGCACTATTCGGATTACTAGGAAGTTCCTCTTCTCCGGCTGTACTTATAGGGTGCTGACATCATCAGTGTTTGGAAAGGGTAATGTGCATCATGTAGTGTGATCTCCTGATTGTCAAAAAGCACATGTCTTTCATACAGAATTGCATACACACAAACTCCCCTCATCCAAACACACACACTTGCCATTTGCAGCTTTCAAACCCCTACCTAACTATGTTATGACACTTGAAAGAGACGTATTAGCTGAGTGCACCATTCAGATTACTGGGAGGTTTCCCTTCTCCAGCTGTACTTATAGGGTGCTGTCATCATCAGTGTTTGGAAAGGGTAATGTGCATTATGTAGTGTGTTCTCCTGATTGCCAAAAAGCACGTCTTTCATACAAAAATGCACACACACAAACTCCCCTCATCCAAACACACACACTTGCCATTTGCAGGTTTCAAACCCCTACCTAACTATGTTATGACACCTGAGAGAGACGCATTAGCAGAGTGCGCTATTCAGATTACTGAGAGGTTTCCCTTCTCCAGCTGTACTTATAGGGTGCTGACATAATCAGTGCTTAGATAGGGGAATGCGCATCCTGTAGAGTGTTTTCCCAGTTGCCAAAAGGGACATTTCCCTCACACAGACTTACACACACACTAACCCCCCTCCACACACACTGGGCAATTGCAGGATTCAAACCCCTACCTAACTATGTTATGACACTCGTGACAGACGCATTAGCAGAGCACGCTATTCACATTACAGGGAGGTTTCCCTTCTCCTGCTGTACTTATAGGGTGCTGACATCATCAGTGCTTAGAAAGGGGAATGTGCATCCTGTAGAATGTTTTCCCAGTTGCCAAAAGGGACATTTCCCTCACACAGACTTGCACACACACTAACCCCCCTCCACACACACTGGGCAGTTGCAGGATTAAAACCCCTACCTAACTATGTTATGACACTCATGACAGATGCATTAGCAGAGCACGCTATTCACATTACTGAGAGGTTTCCCTTCTCCTGCTGTACTTATAGGGTGTTGACATCATCAGTGCTTAGAAAGGGGAATGTGCATCCTGTAGAGTGTTTTCCCAGTTGCCAAAAGGGACACTTCCCTCACACAGATTTGCACACACAACAACCCCGTTCACACACACACACACACACACACACACACACACACACACACACACTGAGCATTTGCATGGTTCAAACTCCTACCCAACTATATTATGGCACTTGAGGGAGACGCATTAGCAGAGCACGCTATCCGAATTACTGGGCATCTGTTCTGCACCTGCAGTATTTATAGGGTGCTGACATCTTTATTTCTACAGAGGTATGTACATCTAGTACTACCTGTCAGGTGGGGGATAGCATATATATGCATTTGCAGCCATCTACTTCAGGGTCAGATATGCACATCGCACTGGCAGGTTATGTTCTATACCATGCTTCGTGACCACAGGACCTGTAACACACAACACAACCAGTCCAGAACACCACTCCCACATCCAGGACACACACTTTGCTTCCCTGGGAACAGTGCCGGGATATGCAGGTGTTCACATACACCATTCCAGTTGTTAACATCAGGTACAGGCATATTGTGTGTGGGAACTACTCAGGCCTCTACAACATTACCCTACAGCCACTACAATTTGTGGGTCCATGTGCTATGGCAGAACCACTCACCACAGCCACATGGGGGAATACATATTGCACCTGTCCATCTGCAACATGGGTACTCACTGTTCCACACCAGAGGTAGACCACCATTGATGATATCTGACCATACCCACCTTTCCCTGGACATCCATATCCCATCCCCACCCCCAGGCAAGGTTGTCACTGCAAACAAACTGTATTTAGGACAAGCAGACTTTACAGTTGTGAAGACTGGGGTGGACGACTTCAAAGGACCCATGCTGGGGGACTATACTGGCCACTCTGCATAATCCTTGACAATTGCATTCTATGAGCATGTGTAAGGTTTGCATTGATCATGCTATCCCACATATACCCATGACTGCTCCACAACAGGACACCTGTCAGGTGTACACCAGCCATATATGAGCCATCCAACAGACAGAGTGAGCTAATACATTGCAGAGCTGTAGCCCACAGAGGGAGGACATCTCTGAACAGTACCGGCATGACACTTCAATCCCACATAATTATCACAACACAGTGTTGACAGTGGAATTGTCCAGACAATGCAGATAGGGCTCCCCTCAGTCTGTTATTGATGCCCACTTACTGTTAGAGGTCCTCAGCAACCCTCTTCCAGCACACACCAACAACATGGATGTGGCTTAGCACATTCATACCCTGGGATCTCCACTGTGTCCCTGCTTGACAGAGGCACAGCACACTAGCCTCACACGTTGCCTTATGTGACTTACTTTACATTGGCACAGTAGCCTACTGTACTGGGGATGCAGATGCCAAGCACACTCTGGCTAAGCTGTCATTCCCTAGGGCAAACAGCCTAGTATTGACCTCTACACCCATATGTTTAATTGTCAGATGCACAATATTTGTTGCTGTTAGACTGTTTGCAGGTCTTTATTGCCATAGCATTCCCTGTTCCCATGAACAACTTGTGTATCTGTGGAAGATGTTTGAATATGAGGGTGATCCACTATATCACTTATGTCTCTGTAGTCATTTACTGTGTGCACTGGGCAGATTGCTGTGTTGTGGTTGGTTCCTGGAATGACACGTACAAATACCAGATATGTGTGGCCAACTGCTAAACGGAGATATGGCCTAAGTGTGTGAGCATGCCCAGTTCAGCCTTTCCATGGCATGTTGTCTGACATATGCCTCATTTATCAAAGTGTGTGAGCATGCCCAGTGTGAGCTTTCCATATGTTGAACTCTGCAGTCCACCACATATTTGGGTGAGTGTGAACTTCAACAATATCTCACGTTTATGGTTGTGTGTCATGTTGTGTACTTACTGGCCAACTGCTTTGTGTCTGACCACAACAGGGATTATACTGTGCCTGCAGGGATTGCATGGGATACTTTGCATACAGTTGTCAACATCCTTTCATAATGACCTAACACTGTAGTACCGTATAGTGTACTGGTTCAGTACTTTCACTGTGGTGGACAGTATCCTGGGCTTTAGTCCTATCACTGCTTGACATCTTCATAGTGAGCACAACAGACTGTGTAGGGGCCAGTTGTGCACATATGACCATGTTGCATTATGTTCAGATATGGACTACCTACACCAGGCTTGTCCAACATTGGTAGTGTATTCCACAACATAGGTGGACATTGGCAAACACTAGCGATGTTCCCTAGGCCATTTCTGATGCTAGTCAGAGAGTGTGTTTATCCTTCGACACACATTGTAACTGGAGTTTGCCATGACATATGTCATGGTTAGTATACTGTGCCTCTGTCTACCTGTAACATAACAGTGATACTCAGGGTAAACCTACCATCTCCCATCCACTCATCAAGATTCCTCTTGAGGGGTGTCGATGGGTGACTCTCTGGCTAACCTGTACTGGGAGTTTATTCAAGAGTGGGGGTGACTTCTGTGTTATGGATCATTCAGTACAGCTTGTCCTATGTATGTCAGTGCTGGGGTTCAGGTCTCTCATGTGCATAGCTCACTGCCATTCAGATTGTACAAGGTGCAGCATGTTCATTGATTCCAGCTTGGACATGGCTTCATACATCAGGCACAGCTTGCCTCTGGGTGGGCAGTATGGCAGTGTGTGGAGCTGCAGTTTGTTTAATCAGGCAACACATGGCATCTGTTCATGCTCTTTGCTACTCCTGGTGAGGTACTGTTGTGGACTTTACAGTTGATGGAGGTGTCTGCTGAGGTACATCCCACAGGGGCTATTGTAGTCAATTGTGACGCTGATGAAGGATGACTGCAGAGCCACAGTGACCTCCCTTATCTAGATCTGACAACCTTCATGATTGGGTGGGTATATGGTATGTTTCTGTGAACACTACAGCCACATGTTTGTCCAATGCAGGATATCTATCACCTTGTGTCCCCAGGTCTCTCATTACATGTTAGGTACATAATGGGTTAACACCTGTGTGGTAATTGGTGGGCACTTACTGTATATCCACGGTGGTTGTCTATACACATTTTTGCAATTAGCTTGCTGACATGGCTATGGCACCAGTTGTCTGTTTCTATGTGGCCCTTTTGTGGGTTGCTTGTGTCAGCTGGGGGTCAGATATGGTTGGCAGTTTGTACTCCTCTGCATACATGTTCAGTCGCAGTCCTTCCATGTTGGCCTGTACCTATGGGACATATATACGGAACGGGGGAGGTCCCAGGACCAAGCCTTGTGGGATGCCACTTATATCTGGTTTGTAGTCTGACATGGATGCAGCATGCCTGACCATGTCAGTTCTGTCCTTGGTCTGGTTTGCAACCCCTCTACTGACATAGGGGTTTATATTTAAGCTGGTGAACATATCCATACTGAACACGTAGGGTATTGTCTGGAAGCATTTGCACGGTCCAGCTACGCTGTGTGGACCACATTGCCCTCGATGACCTTAATGACTGTTTCAAATGGGTCAAACATGTTTAGGGGCAGGATCTGCACTTACGACAGCCACACTGGGTAGGGTCCGGTGTCAGTAGGTCCCCGATAGCTTTATGTCTGCGGTACATGCTGATCCTTTCCATAGCTGTGCAGACCAAGCTTGTCAGGATCCTGGGGTGGTAGTTTGCAGTATCCATTCAGGCAACACCTTTGTTGTGAAGGACCACTGTTGCTGTACACTGCTCTTTGGGTACATATCCTGTGGTAAGGCTGACATTGAGCAGTAGTGTGATTTGGCATTCCATTCTTCTTGGAGTCCATGTTGACCGCAGCCCAGGACACCATCTCATACCTTTGCTGCTGTGTGTTTTGCTTTGTAGATGATGGCTGTTACCTCAGCAACTGCAATGTCAGGGGGCCAGCAGTCTGCTGGGATAGATATTTTGCATTCTGGGGGGGGGGGGGGTTGCACTGCACCTGTCAGGTTGTATGTTGGCAATATGTGTGTGTGTGTTTGGTATGTTGTTTGTAATATCTGTGTGATTCGGAGCATATCTGTGAATTCCCAACATGGTTCCTACCATCAGTTGAGTAAGCCTTGTGATTATCCTTAGTGTCCTGTACAATTTGTATCTTCATAAGTTCATAGGTTCATACTAGGCTATCCACCCTAGGGCATTAGTAAGCCTAGCCAGAGTGTGTGTGTCTTCACGCCTTGCTATGTGAATATTATGGTCATTTATGATCTTCTTTACTGTGCCTCTGTCTGGACGTGACACAGTGAAGACCCCAGTGTACATCTACGATCATCCATCCACTTGGCAATATTCCTGTTGAGGGGTGTCAGTGAGGGGCTCTGCCTAACATGGAGTGGGATCCTGTTCCAGGGTGTGGGGAGCCTCTGGGTTATGTATCTGTCCCTCCAGCACATCCTATTTCATTATGTGTTGAGGTTGACATCTGTCACTCTCACAGCTCCAATGGCTTTGATTTCCTGGGGTGGAGCATGTCCATTACTCCTGTGTTGGACATGGCCTTGTACAACAGACATACAATGCCTCTGTGTAGGCAGTCTGTGGCTGCATTCAGCTGGGCTGTCTACAGCCAGGCAGCATATGACATATATTTGACACACTTTATCCTCTTGGTGAGGTACCTTTGAGGTCTTCCTAACCGCTGCAGGTGTCAGGTACGGTACATCCCATATGAGTCATTGTACTAGATTATGGGTCTGATAAGTGAACAGTACAGGGCACAGTGACCTTTGTTGATGTAGATGTGAATCCTTTCATGATACGGTGTCCAATATAGACAGTCTTCTTAGCCAAATTGGCATTGTGAGTGTCACATGACAGGTTACTGTCGACTTGTGTCCCTAGGTCCCTGATTACTCCTTGCATACATAATGGTTTACCACCTATGTGGTAATTTGTGAGTACCTTGTTTGGTATTTGATGGGACATTCATACTGTCCAGTGTCTTCAGGATGTCTGGGTGGTGTTTCTGTGTGTGAGAGTGCTGTCTGTCGCATGCTACAGACTGTACAGCAGTTTTGACTACAGTTAGGTGCACATGGGTGGTCTCCGCTGCTTTGTGCATTGTCAGTTACCTGGCCGTATGGGTGTCTGTGCTGCATATGGATACTCCCCCTCCTTTGATGTTTTGGTCCAGGTGTTGGGGCCATAACGCATGATATGAGGTATAATCTGGTAGTGCTGGTGTGCTGTCAGTAGGCTTGCAGCAGGTTTCTGTCACTGCACAGACATCGATGTTCTCCATACTGGGAAGTGCCTCAGGAGCATGCATATTGCAGTTTACACATCTGGCATTGGTCAGCATTACCCTTATGTTTCTTACCACTTATGTTTTCTAGGGTGGTGGGTTAGTCTTTTCGGCCTTGCCTACGTACGGCTATATGGAGGTGGCAAAGGCCTTATCCAGTATCCAGACGCCCAGGGGTAACAGGTGCAAGCCATCCCTGGAACAGCAGCATGGCTTGTCATGCATGACATCTCAAGCAGACAGACATTAGATCCTCTTGGTCTGACAGCTGTAATTGTCCCACCTGTTAAAGCTGATCATTCTGTGTTTGTACTGTGGCATCATTCTTGGTGAGGGTTGGATGCTGCAAATGGCCAGTGTCATACCGGCCTGGAGTACATACTCAGAGAGCTCATCCATGTCTCTTTTCATGTAGTCCAGGGAGGTACATCTCGGGTCATTCACACCAGCATGGACAATGAGTGCATCATATTTCTGCTTGCTTTGGGGTGACCTGCGTACTTGTGTTATGTGGCGTATTGTAGCAGCCTACAGGCAGCTTACTGTACCCTTTCCCTTGTTCAGTCTGGTGAGTGGGACAGCAGTGTGTCTGCCTATACAGACACCTATTACAACTGTATCAGGCATGTCGTTTCTCCTTCTGGCCCGTGACTGTTTGGCACACCAGCTTTGTGTACTATGTGTTGCATGTGCTATGTTTGGAGGTTGTGGTTGCTTGGGGTATGCTTTGGAGGCCTCTGTTGGTGTGGTGTGTTTGTAATTAGGGTCTCCGGGAATGTGTTTCTGTGTTTATGTGTTTGGTTTACAGTTGTGATAGGTCTATGTGGGGCTGGGTTTGTGGTGTATGTGGTTACCTTCTCCTCCTGACTAGTTTTGACAGTACTGAGTTGGGGGAGCTCAGCCTCCGGTTTGGATAAATGGTTGCATCTCTCACATATATTTGTATTTATTGGGGGGAGTTGAGGGTTGTCTGTGTACTTGGGGCAGGTGTAACATTGCCTCAGGATTCACAGATTCTACTTGTTGTGGCTGGCCTTAGTGGATTGTATGTGTGGACATATTTTATTGCCATACTACTGATCAGTGATTACTTCCCTTTTTATATTTGCTCTATCATGTAGTAGCTTCCTCATTCTCTTGCATGGTTTGGTAATGGCTGGAGTCCAGCATGCCAGATGCCTGTGTGTATGGCATTGTGTCTTGTTGTTATTTGTGATTGCATAATCCAAGCATTCCTGGCTGTGTTCACGGAATGCCTGTATAACAGGTTCTGCAGTGTGTCCCATATTCTGCATCTGCACAGGGCCTTTAGTGGATTCCACATCAGTTTGGAGGGGTGCAACTTATGCTTTACACATGTTTTTCACTGTGGTTTTCTGGCCAGGGATTGTGGTCAGGATGTGTATATCCGGTGTGATTACTCTATGGTCTGGTCTTACCAGTGAGGGATACACTTCTCATCTTGCCATCCAGTACGCATGTTGCTGATTATCACATCCAGTATGCTTACCCCTCTTGTGGGAGTGGTACGTTGTTCCTGGGCATTTTGGTTTATGGATTCTGGGAACTTTTCTCCTACTGTGTTGGTGCTAGTATAATGCTCCCAGTGTACGTCTGGGTATTTTCAGTCAACCGATATAATGTGGTTTGGGGGGCTTGATATATTCATGTATTCCAACATAGGCCAGGTGCAGTTCCTGGTGTTAGGACAGTAGTCTGCAGCAGGCTATATACTGGGAGGCAGTTTTAGCCACTGGTACTTGACCATGGCTAATCCATGCTGCTTCTTGTTGTGGTACCAACATGGGGGTGTGGTTATCCTTGACAATTATTGCTAGTCACCCTCCTTTTGTAGCTTGTTCCATGTTTTGAGGCTGTACAGCACAGTATGAGGTGTAACCTGGTAGTGTTAGGGTGCTGATGTGAGCCTTGACCCAGTTTTCTATTACAGGACAGATATCAACATTCTCCATACTGTGTGCGTTTACACTGCACGCATCTTGCTGTTTAGACTTCTGGCATTGGGTAGCATTACATCTAGGTTCCTATCCCTTGTGGTACCTATGAAGGTGGGTTTGTGTTTTGAGACTTACCTATTCAGGGCACGCTGTGGGTACTGACAGCCTTTGCCAGTATCCATGGGGCCTGGACTGATAGGTGCACGCCACCCCTAGCAGGTGGTGCATCATGTCATGCTCAGCATGTCTTCCCAGGCTGAAACACATTGGCTCCCCTTTGACTAACTGCATTACTTCAGCCAATTATTGCAATTGATCATCCCATCGTCATTTTGTGGCTTCATGCTTGGTGAGGGTGGATGCTAGTCAGGGTCCTCTAGTGTGCATATAGTACATGGTGTTACATTACTTAACACATGGCATTCATGCCCCAGGTGGTGCTGCAGGGCTGCCTCTGTCGGATGCACATATTACACTCCCTGTACATGTTTGTGAGCAGGTCATGTCATTTTAGGCATCCCTGTTATTATTTGAGTGAGTCAGAGAGGGGTATCATTCCCAGGGTTCCTACTGAGCCAGTGTATGTGCTATGTGTTGCCTCTTTGCCAAGGCCAGGGCATACTGGGCACGCCTCCTTCTGCCTACTGGGGCAGGCTCAGGTTGTTCCTCCTCCGAGTCACGCTCTGCCTGTGATGGCCTTGGCAATGGTGGGGGGCTGTTTGGCCCAGCCCTATGCTGGTCCTGCTGCAGCTGTTTTCGCAAGATCATATTATGTAGCATAGCGCATACCATGACAATTTGGGTACATGTAGTTGGTGAGTACTGCAAGGCTCCACCAGATGTGTCTAGACACCGGAACCGTGACTTGAGCAGCCCAAACACACGCTCTATTACATTACGTGTTTGTGCATGTGCCTCATTATGGCATTCCTGTTCAGGTGTGTGTGCATTTCTGATGGGTGTCATCAGCCACGGCTCCAGTGCATAACCTGCATCCCCCACTAGGTGTCCGTGTGGGATGTCCCCATTGGCAAATGTCTGGTACAGCTCGTCAAATGCCAGATGTGGGAATCATGGTAGCTCCCAGGGCAGCCAGCACACACATTCATTATTATGCCCTGGGCATCACACATGACCTGGCAGTTGATGGAGGAAGCCCTTGCGGTTAATGTAGGCCCTACCCCACTCACCGGCTGGTGCTTTGATGCGTATGTGCATGCAGTCTATTGCACCCACTACCTCAGGGTATTCCGCTATTTGCTGGAAGAGACGCATATTGCTGGCCAATACCTCACGGGCATTGGGGAAATATACATGATCACTGACATGTGCTGACATGGCATCCAGGAACTGGTGCAGTACCCTGGAGGCTGATGCCTGTGATATCCCCATCATATCACCAGTTGGTCTCTGGAAGGTACCTGTTGCTAGTATTCTTAGGCCAACACATACCTTGGTTTCCACTGGGATGGGTTCCCCTCTGTTGGTTCTGTGTGTGAGGCGTGGCCTGCACAGCTCGACTATTTGCTGCAGGAGCTCTCTGTCCACTCTATAGTGCTCTACTATCTCCAGCTCATGTAACCAGTGGTAGGTGACCCTGGGCCTGTACACTCTTCTCCGTCTCCTCACTGTGGGTTGTCTGGCACCATCTGCATTGTCACCACCCTCAGCAAGTCACCTATGTCTCATTATGACAGCTATGGCAGCCCCTAGCATTTCTGCTCTGAGTTCAGCTTTTTCAGTTTTCACTTCTAATAGCTTACTCCTGTCTTGCAGTGTCTCTTGAGAGAAACATCCTGCACTGCTGTTTGCAGAGTTTTAAGTGCTGGGCTGGGCTACTATTCTGCCTGTGTAATTGCCTGCTTCTAATTGTTTTCACCTGCTAGCTCCAGCAGTATTCCCTGCTAGCTTCCTACTAATTCTGTTGCTTCCTTTTTCCTTTCTGTTTCCTCAGGGGGGAGCAGTGTGCATACCAGCAGAAACACGCTCACAGTGGCTTACACGCACGCACACATGCTTACACGGTTCAGGATCTGCTTATTCGGGTTAAAACGCGCGCACACCAGCGCAAACAGTGTTACAAATCTACCAACACGTTCCCACATGCTCAGTCTGCCTTACACGCGCGCACACTTCCCTACTCACGCTTCATGGCGCGCACACGTGCACATGCACGCCCAGCAAGAAACTTTGGTGTAAGTAACAGTGTACACCTTCCATTTCTTGACTTTCCCATGCTTATCTTGTGGCACTCCTCTTTCCATGATCTGTGTCTGTCATCTGTCATGTAACACTGACCTCCAATGAACTGCATTTCTTTCTACCATTCCCCCCTGTGATGTCACCTATCTCCTACTCTATTCCCCCCCCCCTTATGTATCTCTTACACTACTCAGAATGTGCTCATTTGCTATGTGACTGTGGGATTCAGTATCCTAACCCTCATTTACATCAGATTGCCTACTAATGCTTAGTTACATGTCTTAGACTCAGCTTCCCCCCTTAGCAACCACTACACGGTGGCCATGTTGTTTTTGGTCTGCTGGTCCCTCCATTGTCATTCCATGTATTGCATAAAACCCACATTTGTGGGTTTGTAACCTTCATTTTTATGTTTTATACAGCGCAGCCCGTTTGCGCGGGGCTGCGCTGCATTTAAACATCGGCGATCGCCGAAAAAAAATTATATTTTTTTAATATTTGCATCGGGGTACCTTGCCAATGGCCACATATTTGGCCATTGGCATGCTGCCTGACACATATGCACCCTTTATTTGGAGCTAGGAAAAGCAGCTACTGCTAAAAGCAACGGTGGAACGTAGCTAGGAAAGCTGGAACCGGCTCCAAACTAAGACAAATGAACCAGATATATGGAGCTGGTACACAAATAAATAAATTATAAACCCAACACTGTTGCCAAGCGTGACATGTAAATACACACTTCACTCCGCTGCTTAAATATCCAAAAGCAGATGCACTTGTAAAGGCAAAACACAACCAAATGCAGGGAGCAAACGAAAAGAAGATAACTGGTACTGTCACAGTCATAAAGATGTGGTTGTACGAAAACACAAATCCCACGGCTTAAAAACTGAATCCTTTAATCAACATCAAAGACAAATATCAGAAGCACTAGTTGAGCGCTTTCATCTGCACAAACGCAGACTTCCTCAGAACTAGTGCTTACAACAAAATCCATTCATTAAAAACACATTTTGGCGCCAACATTTGAGTTTTCATTTAAAGAGACATGCACTCCAAATATATCTATAAACATTATAAAATTAAAAATAATGGTGAAAAATATGTACTAAATGTAAAAAACTTGAATAAAAACATATTGTTTAAAACTTACATTATGAGAAATTATGAATCCAATATTAAAAAAGGTTTAATGCTAATGAAATCATTAATACCTGGACTTCTAGTTGAATCAGTCAAAATCTGCCATTTGCTCTCCTTACAGGCTAATCTGGTCTTCCAATCACCCCCAAATGGTATCTCTTTCTCCTCATCTATGATAAAGAATAAAAAAGTATGTTCTTCACCACATTTTTTGATATGTCTATATAGTGCATTTTTACTGTCCATTTTCTTGATTCTGTAATAATGTTCGTAAATACGTTTCTTTAACTCCCTTTCAGTTTTGCCTATATAATAGGCCGAACATTGTTTACATTGAGCTAAATACACTATATGTTTGGTGCAACAATTACCACCTATACTCCTTATCCTAGTGTGATTGATATCATCCAAAACAATAACACTATTGGTATTAATATATTTACATTGGTTGCATCTTCCACACTTCCTAGTAAATACCTTTCCTATATTATGTTCACCCATTATTGGCTTTGAAATTTCCAATAACTTTTTTATATTGGGACCTGTCTTGTACACAATCCTAGGTTGTTCTCCTAGGATCTTTTTATGAGCATCTGTAATTGTTATTATGTCCCAATATTTTTAAGAATATCTTGAATCATAACACAATAAGGGGTGTATGTCAGAACACATACCCTACCCATGTTTCCTTTTTCAAGATGTGCGTTTCCTTTGGTTTCCCTAACATAACCTAATAAAGGTTTGAATTTAAGTCCCCATTGTGATGTAACATATTCAATAGTATCCTTAATCATAACATTGGGGTACCCCCTATTTTCAAATAATTTCGCTAGAAGTTTCATTTCTTCTTCCATACATTTTCTGGTTGATGACATTCTGGCACATCTAATGCATTGACCCTTGATTATATTCTTAAAAATGTGTGATGGATGTTCACTTCCAAAATATAGGTAATCATTGGAGAATGTACTTTTCCGGTGAATCTTGGAGGTAAAGCCCTCATCTGTTAACCCTATATAAACATCTAAATAGGCAAGACCCACACTGCTAATATTGTGAATGAACTTAAGAAAATTGGTCGTACCATTGATATATTCAATAAACTGTGCTATTTTGTCCTCCGTTCCTTTCCATAAGATAAATATGTCATCCAAAAATCTCACATAAAAGGTGATATAACTGGAAAATTCACAAGTGGTAATAAATTCATTCTCCCAATCAGACATCACTAGATTGGCAAAAATGGGGGCAAAAGATGCCCCCATAGCAACACCCTTCGTCTGTCTGAAAAACTCACCCTCAAATGTGAGAAAATTGTGGTCCATGACTATACCCATCATATCAACAATCAAGTTGATTTTGTCCCAAGACATGAGTGAAAATTTTCTTAGACTATTTGCAAACCTTTCAAGTCCTTCATCCTTGGGTATACAGGAAAATAGGTCACATACATCAATGGTAATTAATGTACTTTGTTCAGTCCATATATCAGGAGTAAGCTTAGCCAAAAAATCCCATGAATCACTAATTATGAAAGGTACATTGGAATAAATATGCTTAGTCCATCTATCAATGGTCACTCCTATATTATAGGTCTTAGATTTTGAACCTGATATTATAGGTCTAAAGGGTGGCTTGGTCAGGGATTTATGGATCTTGGGTATCCCTATTATTCGAGCCATAACTGGATGGTCAACTTTGAGGAACTTGAATAGTTCATCAGTGATCCGATGATCAATCAAATATTCCTTCAGAGCTAGATCGATTTTCCGGAAACTTATATTGATTTGATTGATGGACACCTTTTCATAGTTACCCGATTGATGTAAGATATTCTGTATCTCAGTTATATAGGCCTTCTTAGAATATATAACTGCCCCCCCACCCTTGTCGGGTGCATTTAAACATCGGCGATCGCCGAAAAAAAATTATATTTTTTTAATATTTGCATCGGGGTACCTTGCCAATGGCCACATATTTGGCCATTGGCATGCTGCCTGACACATATGCACCCTTTATTTGGAGCTGACATGGCTCCATTGTGATTTTTGCAGAAACGTACTCAGTTGTCAACTGAGTACATTTCTGCAGCTAAAACGGCTCTTACACGGGCTGCTTTCTATTTCGTGGATCGCTACTCTACCTCATTTGCATGCCTTTCAGCTGCAAGTGAGGTATTTAGCATATCCACGCCCAGTCCGTGTAAGAGATGTTTTAGCTGGTCTCTTACACAGAGTTTCGGGCTGTTCCTGGATCGCGAGGCTTGCATGGAGTGTTACACGTCTCTTACACTCCATGCAAGCCTTCGTGAATCCTGCCTAAAAAGTTTAAAATGGACTCAGCTGATTTCATTAATGGAGTAGCATACCCTGGTCCCCATGATAACTATGATGTCAATCAGGAGCAAAAGGATGCTCAACCAATCATATTCAATTAGGAAGGAAATTCTCATACAGTGAGAAACAATTCCCCAAATGGACAGTCCAGTGTAGGGGAAGAGAATCTTTGGAGATTTGAGAAGCTCCAAAAACTGCAAGGACAGCAACATCGGAATTATACGATAAACGAGGATTATATCAAGCAAGGAGCCAAACCAAAGTGGAATGCATCCAAGAAGTGGCAGAATTGGAAATAAATGGATATAATGAGATCGGGACTGGCTTTTCTATTATGGAACCAGTTTTGGTATTTGATGCTAAGACGGATTTTATCATTTACAATTATCACACAAACTCTCTCATTCCACAACGTGCAGACATTTTATCAAAAGCTCTGAGTTTTGTTCTGCAAGGAGAGCTAACTTGGTGAACGTGTTAATGGACTTGAATTTATATACTCAAACTAAATTTAGCTTTGTGGTTTAACAACAATATGATAGTCCCTAATGTTACAACTTTGCAAAAAAACAGTGTAATTAATCCCCCCCCCCCCCGGATTGTTTGGTTTAAGTATTTGGAAGGCTTTGTGAGTTAGCTATAACATCTTAAGTAGACCACAAATTAAAAAAAATACTTTAATTTATCAAGGGAAGAAATGGTCCTTCTCATGCAAGTTAGAGGACTGTTCCATTAGGGTTATGAAACCCAATAAAGGGGGTGGTTATAAATGTAGAAGACTATTGTTTGAAAATGATGTTATTGTCAGATGTATATACTGCGGTCTCTCATTTTATTTATTTTATTTTACATTTGTTAACTGACACGCATCCATTTTCAGCGGAGGCCCAGGGAGAAAAGCTCCAATAGCATGTCAAAGAAATTACACAAGGGCATCATACAGAGATATAGGTTCCGTAGAAACATAAGTTATGTACATATTAACAATTCCTTTAGTAAAGTCAGGGATGTGGAGGTTAATTATATTTTGAAGTGCAGGGTTTTTTCTGGAAGGTAGAAGAGATTATGCACTATTGTGAATTGATTAAACAGAAGTAGTTGAGGTAGCTTGAGCCAATTGAGTTGGTTAAGGGTGAAACAGTGGTGGGATTTGTATGAGGTTTCAGTAGCAAACTTGGCTATTTTGTTACAAGTTTTCATTTTGTTCAGATCACTCTGGCAGAGATGATTAAGGATGGGAGAGGCATAGAGAAGGATGGATAAGAGATGAGTTCTTACAATTTTAGCTATGGTTTGTTTAGTTATAAAGTGTTTGTTCCTATAGAGAAGTCCTAGTTTTTTTATTAACTTTCTTAATGGTTTGTGCTATATGGATGTCAAATTTGAGGTTATTATCTATTTCTACACCTATGAGTTTAGTGTGTGCAGTTGGAGTGGTTTGAATATTATCTTTGGAGTGAATGGTGAAAGTGTTGTTGAGGGGGGAGCATGACCTGGGCTGAAAATAATTAGCTTTTTTGGGGTTAAGAATAAGTTTTATGTTTGTGAACCATATTTTGGCTAGAGTAAAAGTGTTTTGGGTGAGGATTTGCAGTTCCTTTAAGGTGGGGGCAGCACTTATAAGGGTGGTGTCATCTGCATATTGTACTATTGATACTGTGAGTGAGGAGGAATTGATTTAGTTGGTGAATAGTGAGAACAATAGTGGGCCAAGGATGGATTCTTGAGGGACACCTATGGATACTGGTAGCAGGGGGAACAGCTGGTCATGCCATAGGACTGCTTGCTATCGACCACATAAGTAGCTAGTAAACCATGATATAGTGGAGGGGCTGAGGCTTAGGCTAGATAAAGTTTGGAGAAAAATGTTATGGTCTACCATGTCAAAGGCTTTAGACAAGTCTAAGAAAATGGAAGATATAAATAGTTCCTTGTTTCTATTGTGGTTAACTATATCTGTAAATTATAGTAATGTTGTGGTGGTGCTGTGGGATGGTTTAAAGCCATGCTGAGTTTTGGAGATTAAGTTGTTTTGTAAGAGGTACCAAAGTAGTTGGGAATATACAACTCTAATATCTTGGATAGAGGTGAGATTATTGCGACTGGCGGTAGTTGGTGAGTTCTAAGGAGTTGCCCCCTTTGTGCAGTGGAATAATGTGTGATGTTTTCCACAGGGTGGGGACTTTGAATTCTGCAAGGGACCTGTTTATGAGGATGGACACGGGATAGGCTATGGCATCTGCTGCTATCAGAAGGAATTCGACTGGTAGTGTGTCAGCAGCTAGTGTGGTTGGTTTGAGTATCTTAAGGAGCTTTGAAATAATTTTAGTGGGTACAGGGTGTAGGGAAAAGTTGGTGATATTGTTTTGAGTAGTAGGGTGGGTTTTGCTAGCACCTGGTATAGGGCTGCTAGTGGTATTGAGGACATTGGTAAGGGTTTGGACTGTTTCGGTAAATAACTTGTTAAATTGTCTGGGAATGTTGTCATGGTTGTTTGGTTGTACTGGGGTTGGGGTGGTGGCTTTACCTGGGTGGATTATGCCATTTATTGTAGCCCAAAATTTCTTAGGGCTGTTGGCATATTTTTCCTGCATGTTTTTGTAGTAGTTACTTTTGTCTAGTTCGATTTGTTTTTTGGCTTTGTTTCGAAGTTCTTGGTAGGTTTTCCTCAGATTACTGGTTTTGTTCTTTTGATATTGACTTCAGGCCAGATCCCTATCTTTCGTTGTAGTCTTAGTATCTTTAGTTAACCATGGAGCATAGTTAGCTTTTAGTCTTATAGTTCTGGAGGGGGCATGACAGTTTAGGATTTGCAGGACAGTGGAGTTAAAGTACTGTATGGCGTCATCTAGAGATAGTAGTTTTAGAGCTGTCCAATTACAGCTTTGTAGTGAATTGATGAAGTCAGTTGTTTTAAAGGTCTTTTTGTTACATATTACTTGGAGGTTGGGTTGGCTTATGTAATGGGGTCTGTTCTGAATTAGGTAGGGTGGTTGATGATCACTTAGACTGTCAGGTAGACAGCCAGAGTGACATGCTAGAGTGGGATTCAGATAACAGAATCCAGTCTAAGATGGATTTGCGTTTTGAGGCTTTGTTCTGTTTGCAGTGAATATAATTTGGGTAAATCTAGTTGGAGTGTGGCTAGAGCAGTTCAGTCAGTCAATATTAAAGTCACCTAATAGTACAGTTTCTTGTGGCATGGAGTTTGAGATCCAGTTTAGTAGCAGTGTTATTGCCTGGTGGAATGTAGCCACCTGCAATAATGATATGTTTGGCTGAGTTTAGTTTTAATTTGGCAAGGATTAGTTCAACATCTTTGATTTCTTGGGTGTTATAATCAATTTGTTCAATGGTGAGATGATTTTGGAACAATATCGCTATGCCACCTTCCTTTTTCTCTACTCCATCCCTGCGTATTATGTTATAGCCAGGGGCTATAATCTCATTGTTCTGGTTTAAGCCATGTTTCAGTTAGCACTGCTATTTCTGGTTTATATACAGCTAAAAGGGCGTGATGGTCCTGGATTTTGTTAAGTATACTTTTTGCATTTATGTTGATGAAGAGGAAAGAGGAGGTAGGTCTATATTATAGGGGTTTGGCTGATTAGAGTCTGTGTAGGGTGTTGTGGTGGTCCCTGGATTAGGGTGATTGTCACCACAGTGAATACGTAGGTGAAGAGACAGTTTAGTTACTTTGTGTAGTAATTTAGTATGTCTTAATGAGGAGTGAGGGTTAGTTCTGACTGACAGCTTGTAGTGGGAGTAAGAGACTGATCTAGAGGATGTGAGGTGTAGTGGTGTGATAGGGAAGTTACAAAGTTTCAGGGGACTGGATAGAGGTTCTGTTTGCCATTGTGGGGGGGTACTGATATGCAGTTGAGTGTGGTAAGAGAAGAGGTAGGAGAGTGGGAGAAAGGTGATGATAGTACATAGGTACAGTAGTGCTTTTATTAAGTGGGACTGTTGTTTATAGTTCATCATGTCTGGTGAAGAGTGTTTAAGGGTAGGAACAAAGTAAGTGGGTTTGATATAGTACTAATGAGTGACAGAAAGGGTGTGGTGAAGGGTGTTGGTTTGTAAGTGATATGTGTGGTGTGAAACTGTAATTGGGTGGGAGGGAACTGATAGAGGGTGTGGTGTATAACTAAATGTAATTGATATGGGGTGGGTGGGAATGGGGGTAAGATAAGGGAGCGGAGTGAGCATAGCAAACGGCGCGGGGCAGAGCCAGTAGTCCAAGACACTGGAGAGTTTGGAAGACTATCAGTGTTAAGTGAAAGATAACTTATTACTGCAATATGTATCCTACATGGGTGGAAGGTAGGTATGTGGCAGTTAAGTATCCTATATGGGTGGAAGGTAGGTATGTGGCAGTTAAGTAACCTTAGACTAAATTCAAACAAAATAGTCAGTATATCAGAGATGTGTTGTCGCTAAGCTATATTATAGACAGCCTTTGTTGTAAACATTAAGTGTTTTAAGCAGACAGTGAATTACCACTTTAATGGCTGGCAATGCTGACAAAGAGATATACTAGTGTGGCTATTATGTATACACTTGGATGTTCAGCCAGTATCCAGAAATAATCAGGCTAATTCAATTATATATCAGATAGCATACAGCACGCAATGCTGTTTAACCATTTAAAGGAGCTTGTATACGCTTGCCTGTATGGTTTCTAAAAGATGAGGCAATAATCAGGCTAATTCAAGTATTTAAGATACTGCATGCGATGCTGATAAACTAAATATAGGAGCTAGTGAACACTTGTATTTACTGTTTCTAAAAGTTAAGGTAATGCAGACACAATTCATAGCCGTGACATAGTTATTTAACACCTCTACAATGCACAGTTACACTCGTGGTTTCCACTTGCCTGTGGCTTAATTCATGAAGCAGAGTTAACTCTAAAAAACATTCTACAGTTCCTTAAAGATGAATTTACTTCAGCAGATACTCTTACAAGTGCAGAAATAAAAAAATAACAGTACAACTCTTTACCACTAACATGCTAGCAAGCACAGCAGCAGCATCCATGGGGAGGCTAGGACAGTTTGAAAATGGCACCTCACCAACAGGGCTCCCTAAGTAAACTTCCTTGGAAGAAAGGATGTAAGAGGGAGGAGACAGGAGAGATGGACTTCCTTGGAAGGAAGGATGTAAGGGGGAGGGGACAGGAGAGATGGACAGGAGGTACAGGATTGTTGTAAATGGAAGGGGGAGGGATGAAGACCTAGAGCCAGTAGTCCAAGACACTGGGGAGTTTGGGAGACTGTCAGGGTTATGTGAAAGAGAGCCTATTACTGCAATATGTATCCTATATGGGTGGAAGGTAGGCATGTGGCAGTTAAGTAACCTTAGACCAAATTCAAAGAAAATAGTCAGTATATCAGAGATGTGTTGTGCAATTCAGGGAGCTGGAGTGTGGGCAGGATGGGTAGTAAGAGGCAAAGGTGCACTCTAGATTATAGAAGAAAAGGAGTGCAGTATAACTAAGAGGGTAACAGATATATGGGGGGGGGGTGATGCCTGCCGCTAATCTATGATGCAGCGTTTGACCACACTAAAGTCAGTCAGCTGTCCTTAAAGGAGTACACTATGTAAAGTACACTAAACCAATAAAGTTAACAAACATTCACTACTTTCAGGCTATGGTTCTCTCAAACTTCTTTGCTTGGTCCCCGGTATTTTCTGGGTGATTCTTCTTAACTGATGTAGGTATTTGATGGGAGGGGGGAACCCTTAAATAAGGTCTAGGAATGGTCACTAACATGCTGGCAAGCACAGCAGCAGCAGCATCTATGGGGAGACTAGGACAGTTTGAAAATGTCGCCTCACCAACAGGGTTCCCTCATAATGAGATCAATGTAGCTTTTTCTAAAGTATACATGCTGTTGCAAGATATGCTTTTGTAGGGGCTATAGACTAAAAATGAGATTTATTTTATGTGTAATGACTACCCAGCCATAGCCATTTTTTTTCTGCATTCCAAAAATTCATAAGGGCTTGGAAGATCCAAGTTTCAGACCTATAGTGGATGCTAATAGATTAAAAACATGTTATACAGCAAAATTCTTAGATGTTTTGCTAAAAGATTGTGTTGCAAGTCTTCCCCAGATTTTAGATTCTTGGGAATTTCTGGCCAAGATTAATAGTCTACATTATAATGATGATTATATTTTTTTAACAATTAATGTGGTAAATTTATATTCAGTAATATCACATGAGACTGGGTTAGCCTGGATGGAAGAACTGTTATTTAACTTAAAAGGTTTTTTCCAACGAGAGGATTAATTTAATAGAACTAATGGGAGTGCTTCTTGCAAATAATTAAATTTTCTTTGAAGGGCAATTGTTTAAGCAAATTACAGGTGTAGCTATGAGGACAGCATGTGCCCCCAGTCTTGCTGGGTGTATATTATAAGAATTAATTTTTAAATTTTTGAACAGCATATGGGTGAAACCAAATGTTTGAATATTTAAAACCAAGTGTGAACGGAGATTGCCATAGTGAATTCTTTCCTTACCTCAATGTAGTTTGATCTTGGAGTTGGTATATTTAAGTAGCAGGAGGTGTGGGGGGTGCAGGGGGGCTTGCCCCCCTACTCAGAGCAATTAGGTAGGTTTTTCTTTTATTTTTACATTTTTTATTTTGGTTTCAATGTTTATAACTTTGCTCATATGGTGTTCAAAGTTGTAAAACTTTGTTCTTATAATATA
Organism: Protopterus annectens; assembly: GCF_019279795.1. Lineage (NCBI taxonomy): Eukaryota > Metazoa > Chordata > Ceratodontiformes > Protopteridae > Protopterus > Protopterus annectens. The sequence continues at coordinate 314,004,497 of NC_056749.1, read as the reverse complement.
GTCCCAGTTTTGCTAACTTGGTTATGGCCCAATGGGAAGCTAAATTAATTTTTAATAGGAGCATAGGAGGTTACTAGGCTAATGGCCCTGGGGCCTTTACAAGCCTAGTCAAGAGTTTATCCCCAAAAAGAACCCTCAGTCATCACCTGTCACCCCTGCTAAAGAGGGACAAAGGTGGAACCCCTGGGACAAATTAGTTGTTTCCCATCCACTCATCATGGTTGCACTTGAAGAGTGTCAATGAGGTACACTGTTTGACATGTATGGGAAGTCTATTCCAGAGACAGGGCAGCCTCTGAGAGACAAACCTGTCTCTCCAGCAAGTTTTGTTGATGTCACATATTAGATTTAGGCCTATCTAGTAGGGAAGGGTCCAATATTGCCTTGTAGGTGAGACATAGATCACCTCTGAGAAATCTGTATGATACTGAGTAGAATGATAGTGATTTGAGCCTGTCTTCATAGGACATGTGTTGGAGGCCATGGTTTCTCTTTGTGAGGTATTTCTGTGGCCTTTCCAGTAGGTGCAGGTGTTTGGAAAGGTACATACCAAATGGGGCATTATACTCAATTACAAGCCTAATGAGAGAGGAGTACAGGGAGGTAATAACCTCCTTTTTTCTGGATCCAATCCCTTTACTTATGAGATGAACCAAGTAAAAGGCTTTTCTGACCACTGCCGTCACATGGTGGTTGAATGTGAGATTGTTGTCAACGTGAGTACCCAGGTATCTTACCACAGGTTGTGTGCTTAGGGGGTTGCCGTTGATGTAGTAAACAGTAGGGGCCATGTTTTTGACAAATGGTATGATAATACATTTTTTTGCATTTAACTTAAGGCCATGACTTTGACACCAGTTATTTGTAGCTGTGAGACCCTCTTGCAGTATTTTAACATCATTTGTGGAGTCAATGACAGTACCCCAATTTACAGTCATCCACAAACTTGGTCAGCCGCAGGCCCCTTGTCTTTGCCTGAACCTCTGAGAAGTAGATGCCAAACAGTAGGGGTCCCAGGACAGACCCCTGGGGAACACCACTAGTGACAGGTCTGCTGTCAAAAGTAGTAGCATCTATTTTGACCTTGTGGGTCATATCGGTGAGCCAGTTGGCCACCCACCTGACAAGATGGGGATTTACACCAAGTTGTGTTAGCCTTTTGATGATGCCTGAATGGGGGATTGTGTCAAAGGCCTTGGCCAAGCCAAGGTAAGCTGTATGTACTGACTTTCCCACGTCCAGGGCCTCAGTGACAGTCTCAAAGAAGTCAACCAGGGTCAGTAGGCAAAATCTGCCCCTGACAAATCCGAAATGGGTGGGTTCAAATGCTTGGAGATTGCCTATGTCCTTCTGTATGAAATCCATAATAATATGCACCACGGTTTTACAGATCAGACTTGTCAAGCTAATGGGGCGATAGTTTCCCAGGTCAGTTGTTGCACCAGCTTTGTGCAAGGGGATGACAATGGCAGTTTTCTTCTGTGCTGGAATGTAGTCTGTAATTAGGCTGTGGTTGAACAGTGTGCTCAATGGTGAAGCTAGTTCTTGCTGGAGATTATGCAGAATACAGCCTGGGATACTATCCGCTCCCATGGAAGCTGTGTTCATTGCCTTGGATAAGACTTTTAACACTTGCTCTACAGAGATCTGAGCTGTGGGACAAGTATCAGGGATGTCGAATTGGTCTTTGGGGGAGTATAGGGTGGTGAATTTTGCACTCAACGTATTAGCTAGCAGGTTGGCTAAGTCAGCAGGATCAGTGTAAGTGGTACCATTAAGTATCAGTTCGGAATAAACCTAGGCTTTACCATGGAGGTTCCTGACATAACTGAAGAAGAACTTGTGGTTTCCCTTTGTTTTGGAGGCTAGTTTGAACTCATAATTGTCTTTGCAGGTAGTCCCTTTGTTACATCTTGGTCATATTACACCCATTACCTGGATGATATTTTCATTTTATTGACAGGTATGGAGTGCAAACTGAAAGAATTTTTGGAATACATTAATAATACGACAGATTTTTTTAAACTTTCCCCGCACAGTAGGAATTGACAGGATCACCTTTTTGGATGTGGATTTACTAAAAAATAGAAATTTGAATTGCTTCCAATCTAATGTATGCAGAAAGAAAACTTTTGCAAATTCTTATTTGCATTTTAATAGTTGGCATCCTGCACATCAAAAGAAGGCCGTGGTAAAAGGTCATCTTTTCAGAGTAGCCAGAATGGTTACTGACACCACAGCCTTCATGGATGAATGTAATAAAGTCATTTATATGTTTCTTATCAGAGGATACCCTTACGCTTTCCTTAATAATATAAAGGAAGAGGTGGTTCAAAAGAGGTTGCAAGGTTTTTACAAACCAATATTGGCTAGCAACAGTTCTGACATAGAAGGTGGGAATGAGTTTTTGGTGGATCAATCTACATCAAATATAATGAATCAAAATAATAATAATAATAAAAAGGATAAAGGGAGATTATTTATTACTACATTTACTTTGAGCAGTTATGATGTGTTTAATATACTGAAGAAAAACTGGACTGTGTTCTCATGTGGCAACAGAATTTTAGAATTGTTAGGTAGTGGTCCAATGGTGGTATATAAAAAAAAAGACAGATCCGATAAAAATATGTTGGAATCCAAAATATTTGAATGTTATAGGAAAAGGGCATGTTTAAGTGTGGCCAATGTACTCAATGTCAGTTTATGTTCACTACAGATACTTTACTTTAGAGGTAAACGGTGTTCAAATAAAACTAAGAGGGCATTTTACATGTGAGTCTTCCCCGGTGGTTTCCATTGCTGGCTGCACAAAATGTGCTGCATTTTATGTTGGGAAGATGAACAGTAATTTTAGAGAGAGAGTATATGAACATCTTTTAGACGTTAAGAAAAGTAATATAAGGAATGACCTTGCTAAAAATATTTTGGCCCTACCTAGCCATTTTTTTAAATTTGTGTTTTGGAGCAAGTCAATAGGGATCAGATGGGCTTGGTTACTAACGAACATTTGAATAAATGTGAGCTTAAATAACAGATATATCTGAATGCTATGAAGGCCCCTGGTATTAATGAGGCTTGTTCTATTAACTGCCTTTTAAAATTGAAACATTTGGACATTTTATTTCAGATTTTGAAACATTATTGGATTTTTTGATGTTCCTCTTTATTACCCAATTTTTGGATACAGTTTTATTACAATGTCGAACTCACAGGAGTTTGAACGTTGTAATATCGAATCATGAAGTTCGAAACCCAATAATTACAAAAACACAGAACAGCGATTTTTTTTTTTCCCAGGGAAAAAAATCACTGTTCCGTGACAAAAAAAAAACACATACACTTTAAACTTAATCTAATGTGGGGGGCTTTGCCCCACATCCCCCAACATGGGAGGCTGTGCCCCCTACTTAAATATACCAACTCCGAGATCGCACCAAGGTGGAGGAAATAGCAAAGCTCCGAAAATGGCCCAATGATTTTTTTTCCCTGGGAAACAAATTGGTGTGCCATGGCTTCACTATTTTCATATTTCAGACTTTTGGTCTCGATATTACAATGTTCAAACTCCTGTGAGTTCGCTGTTGTAATATAGACCCTTTTTTTACATGATGTATGGATAATTTTATTCTTTATTTTGGTTTTAATTAAATATGTTTCTTTAAGTAAAAAATTTTCATATATGATGATGCACTGATGGGATTGGTAGAGTGTGATTTTGGAGGGGTATTTAAATGTAGGTCTATTTGATTGAATGCATTCTGATGAAGTTTCTTTATTACAAGGAAAAAAGTGCTTAATGAATAAAGTGTGGTTTTTATTCAGTAAATCCGGTTGTTTGTCTGAAATGGTCCACCATGAAAGGATTTTTATTTTTAGTTTGTTCGTTTTTTTTTTTGTTTTTTTATTTTAATATTGCACAGTTATATTTATCATGTGATTCGCTTGTAAGAATGTAATGTCTCCTGTATTTTTGGTATTTCATTAATGATTTCCTTTTGCTACCATTATTTAATATATTTACATTAATAATCAACTAAAACTATTCATACTGTGTATCTGAAATGATTTATTTTATTAAGAGATGGTAAGACACATTTATCCACCATATTAATGTAGTTGTATGCAAGACTCTAATGCATTTCTCCAACACTGTCTAAACACTCCGCTATTTTAATTCTTCCTTTCTACAAACTAAACTACTAAAACTCATAAAAACAGAAACAAGTCTACAAATATATATATATATATATATATATATATATATATATATATATATATATGGGTCTAGGACACATGCTCAACTAGCATGTGTCTGAATAACAAAACATTGAACACACATACACAAAAGCGCTTAACATTGAAAAGTGCTTCTGTGTATGTGTAGTTCAAAAAAAAAAATCTACGTTTTTGCAGGGGGGCTTTGCTCCCCTGCACCCCCCCACCCCCCCCACTTTAATATTCTTATCCTGAGATCGCACTACACTAGGAAAAAGGGAATTTTCCCTTACCCGCACTGTAGTCTGATCTACAAAACAGGCACACATACATGGAAGCGCTTTTCGATGTTAAGCGTTTTCGTGTATGTGTGTTTCGGACATATGCTAGTCAAGCATGTGTCCGGATCACACAAACACACACATATATATATATATATATAAAATATAATATATATATATATATATATATATATATATATATATATAGATTCACTTCATAATCTTGAATTTCAGTTTGAGACCATGAAATTGAATCCACACAACACTGAAACACCAAAACTGCAAAATTCAAAACACCTAAAACACAGCACACACTAGACCCCGCATATACAACAACACCCACATCACAACATAAACAAACAAAACAACACACATCCACAAACCTACAACACAAATAAGCAGGAGGACAAGCCCCCCTGCACCCCCCATGTTGGGGCCTGTGCCCCCACACCCCCCCTACTTATATATACTAACTCCGAGATTACACAAACAGTAAACAAAAGCAAACACATACATATATACACACACACACACACACAAACACACACATTCTACAGTCCCTCACACACACATTACACATATCAGCACACTCACAGACACTCAAACTCCAACCCCAAACCCTTACAAAACACTCACTTACTTGACATAACACCAAAATCCACACACGGTACTGCACACCATCCACATACAATCCCAGACATTACGTACCATAAAGCCATAACTGTAAATTCGAGATATTCAAATTTGTGATTATGCACTTTCGCTCTTTTCAAACCTCGACTTTATAATCTCGAGATACTGAAGACATTTCAGTATTTCGAGATTATAAAGTGTTTATATGTATATTACTAATAAAACACAACCTTCAATAGATTCAGAAGTTCGTAGTTTGCCTGGCAAATATACAGACTATCTCTCTACCAACCAATAGCTAAAATTCCATCAAAAATAGCCATAAGCTACTGTGACTTAGAAATAATTAATATATTATATATAAATTAAAACTAATAAGAGACTACTGAGATAGTCCTATATTTTGTCATTTAAAACTATCCTCCCATTACTCTCTAAAAGTTTAATAATCCACTTCTACTAATTATAAATATTAAGTAATCCAACAAACAGAATACTACATATGTATTTATTTAATAGAAGTACAATTATTAATTAAATATTCCTAAATTTGCTGTTTCAATATTATTATAACTAAATCTTTAAATACATAAATAGAACAGAGTGGGACTTTATGAAATAAACATAACTGTAAACTTACAGGTAATTTTTATCTTACCAAACTATTATACAATAGGAGAATCAATGCATATATACATTTATCATGCTAAAATATATATATATATATATATATATATATATATAGATGTATGTATATATATATATATAAATATATATATATATATATATATATATATATATATATATATATATATATATATATATATATATATATATATATATATATATATGGGATCCGTACTGATCCCCGATGGCACCTTCTGCCGAAGCAGAAATCAACGAAGATACTTAACTGAAAGTGCTATTCACCGAAGCAGCACTTTCAGATAAGTATACTTGTTGTGCTGGTCGCACTACGGTGCGGATGAGGGAAAATTCCCTTTTCCCCACTGTAGTGCGATTTCAGAGTGAGAATATTAAAGTAGGGGGGTGTGGGGAACATAGCCCCCCCACATGGGTGGTGCGGGGGGGCTTGCCTCCCTGCATAAAAGTAGATTTATTGTTTTTATTTTCTTTTTTGTAACATACTTTAATGAAAGCGCTTTTTCGGTGAAAGCGCTTTCGTTAAAGTGTATTCAGTTATTGTGGATTTGGAATGTTTAAGTTTTGTTCAACAGTCCTAGCTCTATATATATATATATGTGTATATATATATATATATATATATATATATATATATATATCCATACATATATCTATCTACATATATATATATATATATATATATATATATATATATATAAATATATATATATATATAAATATATATATATATATATATATATATATATATATATACACATGTGTGTGTGTGTATAACAAAAGCTCTGAATTAACTTTAAAAGTACAAGTGTTTATATCTGAATGTTGTGTAACATTCTTAATATGGTAAATATTAAAATTTAATTCATAAAAAATATGTACATTAATAAGTTCAAAGAGAATATCTTGCCATTTCTACAGCATTACAAAACATCTGCAGTCTATAGTGTATTCAGAAGTTAAAATGTGCTTAATTCATACCACATTCACCCTTCCAAGGTTCAAACATCTTCAAGATTCTACTTTACTTTCTATCAAAATGGATGTACTGAGTCAGCAATATAACACTCAAATTTTAGCTCTGACTTATGAAATTAGTTATTTCAGGTAGTCTTAGTGAAGCTGATAATATACAATATACAAAACGTTTCTTGTGACCATGTTTCAAATTTCAGCTTTCAAGATCTTGCTGGATATCTTTAAATGATTTCTATATAAATTATATGAGATCATGTACATTCACATTTATGCCACATATGTAATATACATCTTTCTTATAAGCAGTGTGCTATTTAAATATATATTTTTCTGTCATATTTGTCCTCTGATGTTCTTCCTTATTTTATGTTACATGTATTTCTAAAATCTCCCATCAAAGAGCTCTTCAGCTCTTAAATTACAAATTGCAGTATGACGAGTTTTTCTCCATGGGCCTCCACTGAAAATGGGCTGCTACCTAGTCTGACTTTCCTGGTAATCAAATATTAATAAATAATAAAATAAATATAGTTTTTAATGTAGTGATACTGTTTTTTTTAATATTACACAGTAGATGTTTCATTTGTGTATTTGCATATTATTCATAAGATATTTACTCTTCTTCTTGACTATATATACAAAAAATCCTACTTGTCTAATTTGTGTGTGTGTTTTTAGCCATTGTGAACTGCTGTTCTGATCTAAGCTTCACATGCTGACATTAGTATTTTATTACAGCATATCAAAATGACAACTCACAATACACAGCAGCTGCTAAATTCCTTTGTCAATTTCTCATTCTTCTGAACTGTTCTAATTAATAACAAACACCTAACTTTATTCCTTCCTATATATATATATATATATATATATATATATATATATAGTTATAGCAAATTATATATCAGCAATAGCGCAATATAAAATATTAGTATAACTTTTTCACCAATTCTTTACTTTTAAATAAATATTTTAAAAATATATAATTTTGAATAGATTTCACACACACATATACTTGAAAATGTATATCTTTTCTCCTTGTCATTGCAGCTATGATTAAAGCACTTCCTGTTTTCACAGTCATCAAGTGATTAACACTGTCATTTAGTGCAGGTAGGGTTTGTCGCCAGGAAGCACTCATGGTGGATAAGTTATGAATTCTATCCAAGCAACGCAGTATTTGTTTAGTCAGTGCATATTCTTTCATCTGTTTGATGCAGGGGATATGATCCTGGATGCCTTTATAATAAATTTTACTTTCATTGTAATAAGTGACATGGGAGATTTAAGAAACACCAATGCTGGTATCTTGGAATTAAAAAGGGAAGGGAATAAATATATTTACATAAACACAATAAATAGTAATATGTGGGATGGATTTATAAATAGGAATTGAAAACTGAAGTGACTGGAATCAGAAACAAAACAGTGAAGGGGGCTGCATACTAGGTTACAATGTGTGAAAAATAAATCAGAGAAGATGCATTAACAATGATTTACTGGTTTAAGAAAATTACTGCAGACAACAAGGCTAAATCCTCTAGTTGCAAGAGACAAATTACAGGAAGAAAATACAGACAACAGTACGATAGGAGGTAAATGGCCCAATACCATACATTTAAAATATCCCTGATTTTGCAGTTGCAAAATGATCATGACTTTTTTAATCTTACTTCTGACCTCTCCCTCATAACTTCTCAGGTAATCAATGGTGATTACTGCCAAGTCAATAATATGATAGTTTACAGTTATATTACTGTTGTTTAGAAAATGCACGCTGATGCAAAAAGTCTTAAGTGCATCACAGTGCTATATAACAAAATATTTTATTTTTATAGCCTTTGTGACACAATTATTTAAGAATTTTGCTTTCTCAGGAATCCCTGAAAAATGCAGTTGGAAGGTTTGCCAGAGAATGTATTACCAATTAGTAGGTAGTAAGGATTAAAATTTGAGTACAGAAAGAGGCTATGGTGGAGCAAAAATAAGTGTCCAACTGTAAGCAGGTGGATAGTACAAGGCAACAGTATATGAACTTTGTCTTCCGCTGTGAACCATCCATCACTGTACCTCTCAGTCATCCTGAATTAACCAGGAGCATCTGTTTTTAAGCTTAAGTAAGCTTACTTTCCCAAGTACCTGATTTGGTTGCAAGTATGCCTGAGGTTTACAGTAAAGCAAGCTCTGTTCTGGCTGCAGATGTTTCAGCCAATCAGTGGGTTGATTTACTGCACCTATTTTGCTTGCAGCCAGCCTGCTTCATGTCCTGTGTTGTGCAGAAGTGGCTACAACACACCTGGTATGGTTGAAGTGCTCAATTAGGTCTGCTCAATCTGCATATCAAGGTAGCATCAGCATGGCGAAAGTAATGGTTGCATTGGAGCTAGAGTGGTCTGAAGACATCAGAGTTGAATATCGACTGCTGCAGACTGGAAAGACTCAACATCTTTGTTGATCGAGCCGAGGGAAAGACTGAGAGATGAGTAGTGCACCTGGAGTCCTGGACTGAGTTGTGACCGTCCACTGATCAATCTTGAGAGGGAATGTAATTTTGTAGATTCCAACAGCTTGCCTTGTCAATGTGGAGTTAATTGTTCCCCAGGAGGTCTGAGATAAGGTTCCCGATCCCAGTCAGTAAGTGCAACTGCAATCAAGGATTTTATTTATTTATATTTTTTTGGTATTTTATTTTACAGGTAAGTTCTAACTTTTAAGTTCTTCTGAAATACAGGTTGTGTGCTTTTTGCAATGCATGGAAATTCATTGCCCTCTGACAGTTGCTATCTTTTTTTTTTGTCTTTACTGCATGGGTTTGCTGAACTAAATGCTAGTCTGTGGATATGTCTTGGATGCTCACTTTGGTTTTCTTTTCTTAAGTATTATTAAGGGTCTACTGGTCTCTCTAAATATTTAAAGAGTACAGTTCAATGTGTTGAGCAATAAAGAAGAATATAGCAAGGTGAAGGTGTTCAGTGCAGGGATTGGGGATGTGCAATGTGCTTGATTCTGCTTCTAAGTTATTTTACCTATGAGTTCTGCATACACAAACCTCTCAACTGAATCAGGGATAAAACTCAGCAAAATTAGAGACAAATCCAGAAATAAAATAGCCAGAGGCAATCAGGGATACCTTTTAAATTGTTAATACTCTTTTAACTTGAGATGTTGACAGAATAAGAGTATGTGAAGTAATACAAGTCTACACCTCTTAATTATTGTTATTATTTACTTAATCTTTGGAGAAAAGGTGGAGAATTATATTTATCAGTTTTACAAAGGATTAAGAGAAGGGCAAAGCTAAAATCTGAATCAAGTCAGGGATAGCGGAGATATCATTGTGTGTACATTTGTGTAAGAACTACACTGACAGCAAAAAGACTGTCATTGTTTATGCATATTTATGAACTACAAAAGTGGTGCCTTAAGCAAGGGTAAATACTCCCTCCACTTACCAGCATTACCTGAAAAGTGCTGTTAATAAAGTCATTACTTTCTGTTTCGCTTAATTTTTATCTAGCCCTGGTCACCACCATAATATTTTCCAGCTCAATGATTGTTTCCATTGGTTAACGTGTTTATTTGTCAGTGAAATATAATGAGTTATATCCTTCAGAAGAACATAGGTTGCTTGAAAGTTATTTCACACTTTGGATTTCCTTTCAGCTTCCAGTAGTACTTTCTTTATCTTAGTTGTGATTTTGGTAGCAGCGGGCAGGCATCGTTACTGGTTACTTTCTTTGTAGTTGTTCATAAACTGCAGTTATTAATGTGCTGAAGTCAGGTTACTGGCTGGTAGTTCATTGTGATGCAGTCTCTGATATTGCCAAATGATTTATATTCTGGTGTAACCCACTTACTATTCTATGCCTTGCCAGTCAGAATATAGAATTCTCATCATTATTTCCTGTAAATCATACCTCTCAAATGCCTCGATTTTCATAGGTAGGTACTAGGCTATCGGTCCAAGGGCCTACGTAAGCGTAGCCAACAAGGTTCCCTGACTTACGCCACCCAAGAAAATTATTTTTCTGTGCCACTGTCAAGCAGAGACACAGAAGTGCTCCCCGGGGTCATTTTCATAGAATGTTCAGGTTTTTGCCTCATATTCTTGGTCTATATTCCTTATTAAATTTGTGGTTTTATGGATTTTTGTGGAAAATCAGTGAGAACTGAATTCACTAATGACAGGCATTCAAGTTTCAGACTGCATACCTTCAGAAAATGCATTGTAATACAAGACCTTTTCTTCTAGCAACTTTATAAAAGCAATATTTAAAATGTGTCTCTATTTGTGGGGCTTTGCCCCCTACCCCATTATGTTTGTCTTTGCCCAGATTTTCTGCTAAAAGGTTGAGAGATATATGTGCAGTTAGTGGTATTTTCCTACTCTAAGTCAGCAGTCTGGTAGCAATGTATACATTTGCTGATAATACTTTGATTCATACTGATGTAAATATTAGCCAGTGCTGTGGATAGTAGAATATCTGTAGTAGCCAAGAGCCATTAGGAAAAAAACCCTTATTAGCATATTTGAACATTAGCCATTGCATCTACAGTATTAGGAAAGGCTGCAGTATATTACAAATATGACTGAACTGCTTCTTAGAGAAATGTTACTGTCATTTTCACAGAAGGAATAACAGAACTGTCAGTTACTTGGCTTGTCTATGTATAGAAATTGCATTCTGTGCTCAAAATAAGGGAAACCCTAGGAATGCTGTGTGGGAATTTTGATGAGACTAAATAAAATGTGAATTAATGTTTTCTGAAGCAAAAAAAGGTCTTTAACTGTAGGTATTGCCATTGTTTTGAACGCATTACATTTAAAAGAAGTTAATCAAATGGAGAAAATGTTTCTTTGCCATATTTGTTCTTGCTGAACAATTTCTGTGGTTTAATACTTTTCTAGTTTGCTTTGAATGTTTTGGAACTGACTAAAGAAGAAAATGTGAACTGATAATTATTCTAAAGCAAAAGAAGTCTGTAAGTGTCATTTTAACTGTAATTCACCACCTTTTCTCCCCAAGTCACCAGTTTTAGGAAAGGGCAGAGAGTGGTAGTTTAATTGTGTAAACAACGTTTGTAGTACTCCATTCTGAAGTATACATTGATTTTGTTAGGACTTGGTATTGCACCCTGCAGTTTTGATTCTAGGTGGATGATGCAAGAATGACATTTTGTGTTTAAGAAGCAAGCATGCTGTGGTGAACTGACGTGTACTATTTTTTTGCATGGGGTGAGATTGCATGACAGATTGTTACAAAGTGATTTCATAAAATGTACTTTATTGCACAACCTGTTAATGCACCAAGTTTAAGGGGCAGCACTGAAATATCTAATGTGATTTTAGACTTTGCCCCCTCACCCCCAGATTTTTTGTCCCCAGTGGTTGACTTGAGAGTGTGAGTAAAGGTTTGAGGATGTACTGCTTACCAGGCACCCATAATTTCACTAAATGTGAGACACTTAATTTTTAAGAAATATATGTGAAGCATAAAACTATTAATGCAAAATAGCTAATGAGACCTTAACTATGTTGAAGTAATGATGTGTAGTCCTGTATCCATGATTTGCCAGTTTTACAATGTGCTCCTTGTATGCACTTCTTGGATATATTATGAATCCCTTGCAATATTGAGCTTTTTCTTATGTCTGTTATGAATCACTTGCAATATTGAGCTTTCTCTTAGGTCTGTTATGAATCATTTGCAATACTGAACATTCTCTTGGGTCTGTCATGAATCATTTGCAATATTGAGCTTTTTCTTGGGTCTGTTATGAAACATTGGCAATGAACATTTTCTTAAGCACATTATGAATCATTTGCAACAATTACTTGGGTGCATTATGAATTATTTGCTATATTGAGCTTTTACTTGGATGCATTATCAATCATTTGCAATAATGTTTTTTTCTTGGATGTATTATTGATGACTTGTAATAATGCTTATTCACATTTTATGACTATAATGTACAGTACTGTGTATTACTGAGTTACATATGTTTAAAGAATTTTCTGGCTTGCATTCTCATCTTTCATCTGAATCATAAAATTTCTTCAGAAGGAAAGTCATTGCTGAATCACACAACAGCACGGTACAAGCCACAATGGAATGGAGTGCGAAGCAAACTTTCTTACACTGTTATAGTGCAACAACTCAGAAGGGTAAGGGTTTTTTTTACTGTTTGTCATTATACAAGATTTGTTTTACTGTAAGTAGAAGTATAACATCACAGTATACCTGTGAATTACCTTGAAGCTTTCTAATTATGTCCCCTCTTTTTCTCTGAAGATGCTGCCTCTGAAAAGAAGAAGCAAATTACCACATTCCAAAGCAGCTGGAAGATCACCTTTGACTGGGTGATGGAAAGCAAGCATGATCCAGGCTATACATTTTGCAAGACGTGCTACTTATATATTAATGTAGGACATGGAGGGAGGAATGATCTACAATGGCATATGGACACTGAAAATCACAAGATGAACACCAAGCATACGACCAGGAGGAAGGTGACAGAAGTGTTTGCCACTCAGCAAACCAATGCTAAAGTATTGGAGTCTGAAATAACCTAAATGATCCTACTTGCTGAACACAACTTGCCATTTACAAGTGGGGATAATTTCTTGAAGTACATTGTCTGTCCCACAGGCATCCCTCAGTAGTGTGCATAACTTCCCTTAAATACATTCAAATGTTCAACAAAAAAAAAACCCTGAAGCAACAGCCTACATACAAGAACATGAAGAGCAGAACCCCGTAGAGACCAGTAAAAGCCACTGCAAGTTCTACTATTATCAACAGACTGTGAGCAGTTCCCATAAATACATTCAAAGGTCAAACAACAACAAGAAAAACTGAAGCAACTGCCTGGATACAAGAACACAAAAAGCGGAACCCCATACAAACCAGTAAAAGCCACTGTAAGTTCTACTTTTATCACCAGACTGTGAGCAGTTCCCTTAAATACATTCAAAGGTCCAACAACAACAAACAAAAATGAAGCAACTGCCTGCATACAAGAACACAAAGAGCATAACCCAGTACAAACCAGTAAAAGCCACTGCAAGTTCTATTTTTATCAACAGACTGAGCAGTGTAGGTCTATTATAATCTTCTCTCTGTGATACTCCTACTGATTTTTCAGCTGTGCACACTACTGGACACTCTCCCCCTTTTCCTCCTATTTACTGTAACAAATATATACATGTTTCCAAAGCTTTGCATTTATTTTATATTCTTATATTTTATTTATCTTGTATATGACATTTCTTTTATATTCTTATATTTTATTCTCCCGTTTATTGTAACAAATATATACAATTTCCCAAAGCTTTACATTTATTTTATATTCTACTTCACTGATGCTCTGCTAAATCTGCTTTTGAATTCCCACAGATAAACAGACACCTTTAGGTACTGATCTGGACTAGCTGGTTGATTGTTTTTCTCTTCTCACAGATTTCTCCAAGTCCTGGTCCATAGCCGTCCCCCTTTTTCTTGTTCTCCTAACATAATTCTAATGTAAGCTTCCTAGGCCTGTCAAACCTGTTTTCTCACAGCTTTCTCCAAGCCCTGGCTCTTAGCCCCCCCTTCTCTCAGTCTCCTAACATAATCTTATTTTAAGCTTCCCAGCCCAGTCAATCCTGTCTAGTCCCTCTCTCTTCCTCTTGAGAGTTTACTTATTCCTCCCCTGAGCTGTTGGGCCATCTTTAAATACTAAAAATCTCTGCCTGACTACATTCAATTTCTGTCTGCCCCATGGGCATCCCTCAGTAGTGTGCACTTACTGCATGTCCCTTTCTAAAACCCCTGGCATAACTACATTATTTTCCTACTTCTCAGTGAACTGCAGCTCCCCATTGGCACATAAATAATAAAAACATTCAAAACAAAATGATAGCCTGTCCTATTTCTGTAGTTGCTAACCTTCTCACTAATTGTTTTCTGTTTGGCGACTGCTGTTCCTCCTGCAAGGTGTAACCCGCTCCATTCGCCCTTCAGGCTCACTCTGCTCCCCTACCCTGCCCCCAAATCCCACACGCCCCCACTACCTGTACTTTTATACATCCCCTAACTCCTCCTCACCCAACACCTCTCCAATCACAACACATCTAAGCCAAACCCCACCCACCTGTAGATCTATATCATCCCAAACATCCACCCCTCCTACAATGTTCTACATAACATCTCTCCCTAAAACCCCATTTGCCCTACTAATCTCTCCCTCTTCTCTTACCTATCTCACACTTTTCCCAACCCTTGTCACAACTCTCACACACACTCTGCTACATCTTACTGCCAACCTCACTTCCCATCCTTCTCATCCATCTCACATGAAGTCTTTACCTCTAACCCAATCTATTTATTCAAACCAAAACTACTCCCAACCCACCCCCCATACTCACTTCTTAAATGTGGTACCAGAAAATCACTACTCTCACACAACCCAAGCTACCCTTGCCCAACAGACTGCCTCACTCCTCTACTCCACCACATCTGTCTCTCACTAGTCGGCAACATCCACCCCAACCCGGACCCATCTCTAACATCAATCTCACCAAACCCTCCACTCAACCCACAAACTCAAAGACCATTTGCCTTACAACACTTAATGCACAATGCCTAAAAAACAAAATCTCTAACCTCCATGCCTGGCTCTCTCATAACCACCCCAACATTACAGCCATTTCTGAATCCTGGCTGAAAACCTATATAAAAAGATAGCAAAATCCTACCACCAGGTTTCCAAATCATTCACAACAACAGAGCCCACAAAAAAAGAGGTGGAGTAGCAATAATCTACCCCACCTCTCATACCATAACTCCCTACACCAATAAAATACCAACCTTTGCCAACTCCGAAATTATAATAAGTTTACTAAAAATAAACAACCACAAGTCCATATGTATCACTGCTCTCTATATTCCCCCTGGTGATGATATCAACACTATTGAAAACATCCTGTTCTGGTTCTCCTCCAATATAAAAAATTAAACCTATATACTTGGTGATGTGAACATCAACTGGAATACTATAAACTCTGAAGCCTCGTCCCAGACAATCAACCTGTACAACTTCTCCCAACTAATACAATCTCCAACCATACCAAATAAAGATGGTACCTCTGGTACTATCATTGACTGGATCCTAACAACGCACCCAAACCTTATCACCAAAGCCGGAACATTACCTGATCCTCTAAGCAATCATCTACCAGCCTTTGCTGACCGTCTCCCATCTCCACTGCATAAACAACACCACTACATCCAAACCCACAACCTCTCCTCTTTCAACCTTCTAACTTTCTCCGAATGCTTAAAGCATACTAACTGGTCCCCTCTAGAAACCCTTCCTCTAGATGATGCTGTTTCCTACTTTAACCACTCATTCCTAACCATCCTCAATCAGCAAGCCCCCCCAAACCAAATGCATCAAAACCAATCCCTACCCATGGTTATCAAAAGATACTAAACTAGCCTTGCACCAAAGGGACAAAAATGGAAGCAATATCAAAAACAAGGCCATAACACCCTCCTATAGTATAAGCAACTATGCAACTTCGCAAAAAAAAAAAACTAATTCAAGACTACAAAACCCACTACTCCAAACTCCAGTCCTTGCACTCAACAAGTCCCAAACAAATATGGGACTCCATCTCATCCATGCTGCAACCTGGCAACAGAGAAAACCCCTGCCCAGACCTTTTTAACCTTGAAACAGCCAGCCAGTTCAACTCATTCTTCATAGACTGCATAGCTAAACTATCAGCTTCCTTCCCACCCCCCTCCTCCACCACCACCCCTCCTGCACCAACCACCACCCCAGTCATCAACCTTCCTCCACATCCTTTTGCCTCAAGCCTATCCCCACAAGCACTATAAAAAGACTTCTCAAACTTAAACCCTGTCACAATGCACCCAACAATCTTCCACCTACCTTCCTCAAACAATCAGCAGACAGCATTGTCTATCCCATCTCTATTCTTATAAACAGATCCATACAAGAATCATATGTCCCTTCTATCTGGCACCATGCTTACATCATCCCCCTTTACAAAGGTGGCAAAAATACTGCTACCACCAACTTCTGTCCTATTGCCATCCTTTCCCCTCTTTCTAATATACTAGTGAAAACAATACAAGCACAACTCATGGCACACCTAACACTAAACAATCTCCTCTCCCCTACCCAACATGGCTTCCGCCCTGGCCACAGCACCATAACTTCCCTGCTTTCCATTCTTGAAACCATAAACCTCGAACATGACTCAGGCAAGCTCATATCCACACTATATTCCTAAATCTGGCAAAGGCTTTTGACACCATCTCAAACATCCTACTTATATCCAAACTCTCCACCCTACACCTCTCACCCACCACCATCGCCTGGTTTTCCAGCTACTTGTCAAACTGTCAACAAGCTGTCCAATGGAAAACTTCAACCTCCCCCTTCCTTCCCACACCCACAGGTGTCCCACAAGGTTCTGTTCTTGGCCCTCTTCTCTTCAACCTATTCATTAACAACTTTCACCAATCCATCCCAGACTCATCTATCATCCAATATGCAGATGACTAAACAATCATCTGCTCAGCCTTCTCCCCCTCCAAGCTCCTAGCAAAAACCTAACTAGCCTACTCCAAAACAGAAACCTTGATGCAGTCTAACCATCTAGCACTAAATGCAAATTAAACCAAACTAATGTTGTTTCCCCTACCAAAAACTCCATTGACACATCCACATTCACCATACAGAGTCAAAGCAATACCCTTCCTGAAACTGTTCCCAACATCAAGCTTCTTGGCTTTATTATCGATGAAGAACTAAAATCTGACACCCACATCCACTCCACAATCAAGAAAATCCACCAAAAGTTAAGTCTCATCTACAGGCACAACTGCTTCCTTAGCCCCTATACCCATCAAACTCTTGCATCCACCATCCTACTCCCCTTCCTTATGTATGGTGCCCCTCTTTTCACCAATCTCCATCTTTGCCTTTGGTCCAAACTTGAATCTTGCTATGACAAGATCTCCAAATTTGCAACCAATTCAAAAAACTCATCCCACCACTGCCACTCCCTCCTCACCCTCAACTTGCTTGAACTACCCAACTACCTCAGTTAACTACAACTCATCATTGCCCACAAGCTCATCTTTAAACCTGCCAACTGCACAGCTCTTGCTACTTCCTTAAAACCTTACATTCCCAACCGCTCACTCAGATCCAAAAACCAAAATCCCCTTCAAGTCCACAAACCTGCATGACCTCCTGTCCATCTACTGTTGTCTCACTCTTTAGCTAAACAGTGGAACTCTCTCCCCACACACCTACACAACCTACCTAACCATTCAAATTTCAAATCTCAGCTACTCTCTCATCTTTCTTCCAAATTGTAATGCCCTTGCCACACTCCAACTTAAACCCCCCTTCCACCTTGCACTGACTCATCCAACTACCTCTACTATTACTTCATCTCACCCAACAAAATCCCTCCCTTACTAACAACTAATTTTCTCTCTAATATCTATTGTACTATATTCTCCATTCTCAAATATACAATTACCCTCTCCATGCATATTTTCCTAACCTACTAATGGCTAGTAGATATATATTTTGAAATGTTAAACATACAATTGAGTTTATAAAAAAAAATATTCACTTTATGTAAATGTTTACACTTCTGTATTGAATTATGTCTTTTCATTTTTTGTAACATTGTGACATGCCAATTGCAAATATCATGGAGATTATCTGTAAATGTTTAATTAGCTGTATGAACTATGTCCTTCTGTAACATGTGAAATGTAACTTGCAATTATTGTGGAGCTTTTCTCCCTGGGCCTCCACTGCAAATGGGCTCTTTTTGGCTCAGTGGACTTCCCCAGTCAGCAAACTTAAATAAATAAATAAATAAAATACATGAAGAGGTACTGCATGGATCCATAGGTGGTACAAAAAATGACCTGTGGACCAACAAAAGCTGCTTGCATTTTAAGAGATGTAATGGGGCCAAAGTAACAGCAGGATGTTGCACAAGTTTGACAGAAAGTGCCATACTATTTATACATCAACCAGAGTAGAGATATGGGGGATGAAAAATTGTTTGTGATTTTACTTTTTTTTTTGATCAAAGTATTGGTAAAAATGTTGTCAGATTCCTTGACATGCCTGCTTGTGTGATTGGAACAGAACAAGCAATGTATGAATGTGTAACGGAGACTCTGAGAAAGTTTGACATTCCTGTGAGCAACATGGTGACTTACTCATTAGACAATGCTGCCTCCATGATTGGTAAGTGGAATTCTGTGCTATCCAGATTAAAAGAGTTTAATCCACATATTTTCAACATGGGCTGCTTGAGCCACATTGCAAATTTATGTATTAAATCTGATGTAAAAACAATGGCTGTACCTGTAGAGGAGTTGATAGCTGACATTTATTTTCCAGCAGTGCACATTGTCAGCAGAAGCTTAAGGAGTTTGCTCTGTTCACGGATATTGAACATCTCAAATTTTTCAGATATGCCCCCACTTGATAGCTAAGTTTGTCAAAAGTCATCAAAAGAATGCTTGCTTTGTGGCTCACCATGAGATCCTACTTCTTGTCCTATGAACCACAGTCTGTTATAGTGGATCTAATAACTGAGAGCCTGCAGAGCCATGAAATTAAACTGGCATTCCTCTTCCTGCAGAATGCCATTTAACCATTGCATAACTTCAATGTGCAAATGCAAAGCAGGGAAAGCAAATTGTTCACATTGCATAATGACATCCAGAAAGTACTGCAGGTGTAGGGTACTCAAACCACCAATTGCAAGCAGTTTTTGGGCAACATAAGTACTATTGATGCAATTCTTGAAGTGCAAGACAACATCTTACAAGACAGTGAAATTTGTATTGGTCCTGATGCCGAAAGCTATTTGGATGATATCAGGGGTACTACAGTGGAGCAGAAACTATTCAAGAGAGCCAAGCAATTTTACTCTGCAGTCCTATTAAAAATGAAAAAGCATTTCCCTGCAAAAGATCCCCTACTGCAGAACATGGCTATCTTACTGGGATCCAGCTATGAGACTGCAGCTTTCTTCAACTATAATAGCAGATATTGGCACTTGTCTTGGTTTTTGTAGTTCACGAGTGGAGTGATGCAAACTGATTGTTTTCAGTATATCAGATGACTGAGTGGTCATATGGATCTGACACATCTAATTTTCTAAAGTACTGGTCAATGGTGCTTGGGAGCCCTCCAGTACAAGACCTTCCAGCATTTCAAAAGGTAATGCAAAGTGTTCTCTGCTTGCTGCACTCAAACAGTAAAGTAGGCATTTAGAATGGTTCACAAAGTAAAAACAGAGCTCATACAGTCAGCTGGCCCAAAAACATTAAAATCTTTATTAGCAATAAAGATGATTGAGGACAATGACTGCTACTGTGTAAAACATTCTAAGGACGTGCTGGAAGCAGCAAGAAAAGCAACAGCTGCTTATAACAAAGAAGATTCATCCACAGTATCAGCTGCAGAAACTACTTCTGCCTGCCAAGTTGCTGAAGTTGAACCAATAGTCTGAATTTACTTGCCTTATTCCATGTATTGCTTCTGTTCCATATGAAGCATGTGTGTTTTACAAATATTTAAGCAGCTGTCTTTAAGGGTATGTGTAAGGGGAGGGGTGAGCTGAGCATGTATTTATTTAATTTTATACAGTTTTCTGAAAAATATGAAAAATCCCCTATTTTGAACATGTCTATGTATATTATTCCCTAATTAAAAAAATGCTTAAAATGATGCCCTGTCTTTGTGTAACTGAATGGGTGGGTGTGCCCATTAATGCACCTATTTAAATATGCATATCTTATGTTAATTAGGCATTCCCGAATGTCCCTGATTTTAAGGTCCTTTGTCCCTGATTTCCTAATCTGGAGGTTGAGAGGTACATCAATCACAGCAGCAAACAACTCAAATTACTTTTGCCACTTTGACAGATACGAAGGGAAGTGTTTAGGATGAGGGAAGATGAGTATAAGGACAACTCGGGCATAACAAAAGAATAAATATTGGCCACTTTAGAAATAAAAAGAATTAACAGCCACTGAGAATACTGTTCTGAGTGATTATCCCTGTTTGTCTTTTAAGCAGTCATTAAAAATCAAGAATATGAAAACACATGTAAAGTCAATGCATTGACAGGAGCTTAGGGGCTATGATGTAATATTTTAAAGACAAACACTGCACTGTGGGTTACCTACTGGTTGACTAACAAATCACTAGGCTGACCCCCATGTGGGCAGACTCTGGAATTACATTTGAAAATATAAAAAAAGTACATAGAGTATAAACATGGAGTTAAAATGTATGAAACATCAAGACATGATGAAATAAACATGCTTTTTTCAGTCTGTTGGTGCGGTTCTCCTTTAAGAATCTTTCTTTTCTGCAGTGAACACATCTCTTTAAGAGTACAGAAAAACATAGCTGCATTAGCCAGGACAAGTTTACATAATGAATCAATTAAAGGTACAGAAAAGAATGGTTCAGGAAAGCACTGTTTGTCTTTCTTGGGGGGTGGGGGGTAATATCTGAATAGCAGCTCTGAAAGAGAGAGCAGGGTGAGTGAAATCTACAAAATGATACCATTTGGATGCTAGGTATTTTTCCTGTTCTAAGAGTCCGGAAGAAAGAGCTACTAAGATGCTTAGATGAAACAGTAGCCTACTGAATAGTATCCTGTTGTATGCTGTACTGAAGGTACTTGCTATGAATTTTTAAGGCATGAGACATCTGTATTGGGAAGAACCTGTATTTTTGATCAATAACCTGTTTTGTTTTACTAATATTGTTGGCCTCTAATGACTTTAATAACCACACCATCACACACACACACACACACTCTCTCTCTTTATGTATATATATATATATATATATATATATATATATATATATATATATATATATATATATATATATATGCACGTACACACATATACACACATTTATGTATGTATGTATGTATGTATGTATATATATATATATATATATATATATATATATATATATATATATATATATCTGCACACACACACACACACACACACACACACACACACACACACACACACACACACACACACGTGCATGTAAATAGATATAGATATACACACAGTTGTATATGTCTATATATGCACACTCACAGGCACACACATGTGCAAACATAAATACAATTATACAAAAGAAGCAAGAACATCTAAGAACATACAGTATGTATGTTCCATATTTTTTTCTAAGGATGCAGGCCAGATTACCTTTATCAAGGTATCAGGGTGTTTTAGATGACATTCAGTTAATAAGACTGGAGGTACAGGCTTGACAAATGTAGGAATAGTGTTTTAGGGAAGAATAGTACATCTTATTTTAAATTAGTTGATCTAGTTGTAATTGACAATGCATACATGAAACTGACTTCAAACAATGATTAGTTTGCTGGGAAAATATTGTTTTGGAGTCATGTACAAGTATAATTTGAGAATCTGTTTCTAATTAACCATAAGTTTAATCATTCAGTCTTGAACGGATGCCTGGTGTATATACAAGGGCATGGATTTTAAATTAATATTGATTTTATTTAGCAGTAAGGATGGAAAGCCAGATTTCTGAAATTTTTATGAAATCACTCTAATTTAAAGTCATTTTATACTACCTGCCTAAAGTAATACGTTTGAAGAAGAAGAAAATTAGATAGAAATATAAGCAAAACATGTAGAAATGCAAATGATCAGTCAGAAAAAGAAGAAAATGAGAGGAAAATGTTCAGACAGAATGTCAAGACCATTGAATATTTAAAAGCGTAGGTATGTCATAGAGGAAGTCGTAGAAATTTTTCTTGCAGGATAAAAAGAAAAAAAAAGTTACTCTGCTATTTGTAGTAAAGGGATCATGATGCAGTTTACATGTGGAGGTGCATTTATATTAGATGTTGAAGGAAGAAAGTACGGGGAACAAGAGAAAATAACAAGCTTTAGAAAGAATATTGTAGGAATTGCTAAAGTATAATTTGCAGTTATCTTCACGATGTATTTTGAGGATATGAGGGCATATAAACAAACTAACATTTTACATAGATTGTCCTGAGGTTGTTCCTCATAAAAGTTGAGGCTTTCTAGTAAATATTAAAGTCTGCTGAGTACAATTCATGAATACTAATAGATATTTAAGTTTCAGTCATCATATCCCATAAAAAATGCAAGCTATATAAAACCTTTTATTCTATCTACTTTAATGGCTAGAACTGCTGGGAATGGGTGGGAACTGTCATTTTATAAAATTAACTGACCTTTGTCATATGCACAATTTATATGAAAGAGTTATTTTTTAATCTGTCCCTCATTTTGACCCCTCTATTATTTTTAGCTTTGCACCTAATTCTTACTCTAAGCAAATAGAAAAATGTTTTTATTTATTTACTGATATAAAGTAGCCAGGCATCTAACATGTACACAGGCCAATATAACTGCTATGCTGCCTATGGTGGAAAATTATTGAAATGTGTTGTTTGCTTATTATTCTGGATTTGCAGGACTAATGCGATTTGTGTGAAGCAGTGTGTAATACCTTTATATATGGGTACAGGTTGTGTCAAACAAAGAGTAAACACATTACATGGCCATTGTTTGTTTCTTTAAATTACAGGTCAGGCATCTGAAGTATACACAGAAATAATTATAACTACAGACAGGAGCTGCCTGTGGATGAAAGCAACTGACACTCATCATTAGTTTACTTTAAGCAGTAACTAATTTGGCTTTGCAAGACTAGTGTGCATTTGTGTGAAGTTAGATGGAATTCTTTATTAATGTCATAGTTATTATTACAGTTAGTAGTAGTATTACTACTATTTTAAGATAATCAAACCTCTGATGTGTACACAGTCAGTAAAGTGGCTGAAATTCATAGGTATTAATGGTATCTATGTATATGTAACTCACCCCTGATATGGTTGATAACTGTTAAACAACAATCCCTGATCTAGCATTGCAGGAGTGGAGTTATGCAATGTACTGCATGCATGTATGTGTATGTTTTCATAAAAAATATTTCTGATTTTAATCTGTGGGCACACACAATATTGTTGGACACATATCTAAGTCTTGTGGGTGGGAGTAAAAATAATAAAAAAAAAGAGTTAAATTATTATATTTTAAAAATAAGGAATGAAATACATGACAGGATAACTAGACACTCAGAAAGCTTTGGAACCTGATGGCCAGCATACCCAAGGCTGTATAAGTGGATGCTGATACAGGTAGTGGCCTCTACCTTGAGGTCCACCATGGCAAAAACTGACCCGGCTTAAAAGTGTGCAAAGAACATTGTTGTACATACCTCTCAACTGTAAAAATTTTGGCGGTATGCCCCTAATTTTTTCTCAGACTTTTACTGCATACTTCCTAAAATTGGGAATTATTTAGAGAATTATTGTCCCACATTTGTGAAATTTCCCTAGTTACCCTTTACTTTATCAGTAACTCTGGGGTTAAATGTTAAGAGGTCCATTGCTATACCTTGTGTGTGAGGAGCTGGAGATGGTGTGGTCCCTATTTGCTGAAGTTTTCTCAGAAGCTTTCCTTGAAAATTTCAGAGGTATGCACCCTATAAATGATTTGTTTGTAAGTGCAGTCAGTAGAAAACGAAGATCTTGCATGGTTTAATGAGACAGGATCACTAAATAATTGCTTAGAACTGTTATCAAGCAATAATGCCAAATAGTGTGGGCATTACAGTGAGATAAGAAATTGCTCAAGGGTATCAAGAGGCCTGGTGTCAGAGGTAGAGGGCCTGGAATCCCTGGGAGGCTCCATTATTTTCCTGTAATTGCCAGATTTCTACATCAGGGGCATTATTGTGCATAGGAGATGGTTATCTGTTCAGTTGTATTATGTTTGTTTTATTAGGGTTTCCCATTGTATTTTTTATATCCAATAGTGTGAGTTCAGAAACTCTGAGTAGTTAAGTGTGATCAGGAGAAAATATATAGTAGCTTTGACATTACTGTCTCTCAAGGAAATCTTCCTTCTCTAATGCTTAGTGATTTTTGGAGCTGTATATATGAGTAGCAGAGGTATGGGAATGCAGCACCCATATCATTACTGCAGGAAATCATACTGCTTCTAGCAAAATGCTTTCATGTGCAATAGTAGCATCCACATTTTGATGTTTTTCTTGTTGAGCTATAAACGTCTAATAAGATGCTGTTTTATTTATTAGTATTTTATATATGTTTTTGTTCATAGGTAAGTACTAGGCTAGCTGACATTGCTGGCCATTTTAAACCTAGCCAATTTCCCTTTTTGTGCTTGAAATAATCTATCCCATTTGGTTAGATACTGGCTTTACCTATCCCATGGTTGATAATTATATAGTACCCCTAATGACAATAACTGGGATCATACCATAAATATGAGTGATCACATGCTTGAGATAAAGCATTCAGGAGTTGCCTCTATCCATTACTTGTACATGGAGCAGTCCTGGTTAATTTTCTGTTTAACATCCAGAGACCTAAGTTGCACTTGAAAATGAACAGGGATGAACTTTGTTTTATGTGGCTGGGAAGTTTGTTCCATAGCAGTGGTTTCCTCTGTAAACATATCTCTCTCTCCCCAACCATTCTTTTTATATGACAGAAAAGGTTTGGATCCTAGACTGACTACGTTGATGCCATTTGACTTGTTGATGTGCAGTAAATCCATCAGTAGTGGGTCGGAGGATACCTTGCATGCCAGACAAAGGCAACCTCTTAGCAGTCTGTAAGATACTGAGAATAGTGACAGGCTCTTCAGGCAGTCTGTGTAGGACATGTCATTTAGGCCTTGTATTATTTTAGTAAGTTATCTCTGTAGGAATTCCAGTTATTGCATATGTCTGGACAGACACATGCCAAAGTGGGCATTATATTCAATGATTGGTCTAATGAGGGCTGAGTAAATGCGGGCAATGACATCCCTAAATCTAGATGCAACCCTTTTGTTTATAAGTTATGCAATATAAAAGGACTTTCTTGCAATAATAGACACATGCTGGACAAAATTTAGGTCACCGTCCAGACAAGTTCCCAAATCCTAAACAGGTGGGTCAACTCTTAGGGGTGTATTGTCAATGTGGTAGTTCCCTGGGGTAGATCACTTCCCAAAGGATACAATAATGCATTTTTTGCATTTAGTTTCCGACCATGATTTTAATAACAGTTATTTACGTGAGACAAACTTTCTTGCAAGATGGCTACATCACTTGGGGATTCAGTGACTGCTCCTAGCTTGCAGTCATCTGCAAACTTAGCCAGACACTTTGGTATTGGCTTTTACTTCAGAAAGGTAGATACCAAACAGGAGAGATCCCAGCACAGAACCCTGAAGTGCTCCATTGGTAACTGGTCTCTTTGTGGAGGTAACTTCCCCTGGTTTAATCATCCGAATCTTATCTGTGAGCCAGTTGAGAATTTAACAGGTGACACAGGGATTTATTCCCAGTTTAATTTAAATTTTCTACTATTCCTGAGTGGGGAATGGTGTCAGCAGCTTTGGCCAGGTAGACGTATGTGATACATACCATAACAAATAATTTTATAATTGTGTTGTAAAATGAATTCCTGCACTTAATGTCTGAAAGCAGGTGTAAAGTATGTAAATGTTGTTAAAGGAAGGATTTTATATCCAAAATACATAATTCATGCAATTACATAACAGATAATTTACAAAGTCTACTAAATACCACCTCCATGCAAACACACTTTCTCTCACTGTTACACAGAAACACAGTATTTTCTATTAACGCATTTGTACACTTGTTTGCTCAAAGCTGCAGTGAGTTAGGCCTTCTGCCCTTGCTCTGCTGTTTTACAAAAACTGCTGTGTGGCTACAAAAGATAAGTGCTTATTTTCAACTGTTTTCTGCACTTCTGATTAACTAAAACAGCATTTGCTGCATATCTGTTTAAACTGTGCAACTGTTTTGTAAGCTTGGTGACTTCAATCCTTACCTTTGTTCTGATCTTTGTCTCATTTTTGTTTCTCTGTTTGTTCTGTTAATTTTATTTGTTGCTCTGCTTGAAAACCACTAGCATAGAGCTGAGTATCCATTACTGTTTGTAATCTTTGGAGCTTGTAGTACAATATTTTGTCTAGAGAGGCTAGAGGCCTAGCTGTTTCTTTGTAGGAGGAGGATTCAGTTCTTGTTTGATCTGGCTAGAGTTACTACTACAGGGTTCTGTTTTTTGATTGGATAATTTGGATGGTTCCTGTTTGTCTGCCTTAAATAGTCAGTATTTAAACCAGTTTGTACTTGTTTGCTCAAAGCTGCAGTGAGTTAGGCCTTCTGCTGTTTTACAAAAACTGCTGTGCAGCTACAAAAGATAACTGCTTATTTTCACCTGTTTTCTGCACTTCTGATTAACTAAAACAATATTTGCTGCATATCTGTTTAAACTGTGCAACTGTTTTTAGGCTTAGTGAATTCCATCCTTACGTTTGTTCTGATCTTGTATTCCACCCACCTACCGAACCCACCCAACTGCTGTGATATTAAAGCTTGGTTGCTTTTGAGTTGCCCATGTCTACTATAAATTTGATATTGAACACTCCCCCCAGCCCCATTACATCAGCTCATTCTACTGAGTACAGTGAGATCAGTTGTGAAGGCCCGCCCCTTTAGCTACTTAAACTTGAATTGTCTTCTTTCTACTCACTTTCTACTTAAAAAATATATTGCGCCTCCTCCTGCTTCATTTTGCTGCTTTGCTTAGGTGTTCAACTTCTTTTAGTTTGCCGCATTTGTTACTGCTTGTCGGTAGCGTTATTAAATTGATGACAGTATTGTAATAAATTGCTGCTTCATTTGAGCTATTTCTTACTGTTGTGATTGTGAGCTAATTTATCACATTTGCACCGTTTTAAAGCAATTTACTGATTAACTGCATTTCATTACTGTTTAACTTATTTCATTGTTATTTACCACTATTCATTACTGTTTAACTGCATTTTACTGCATTTCATTACTGTTTAACTGTATTTATTTCACACTGTGAGTTCTGTTTTTGTCTGTAAGTGGTTAAGCTGTGCTTTTCTATGAGTTTTACTGTGTTCTTAACCCTTAAATTGAGTAGCACAGTCTGGATACAGGTTTGCTGCATTCAGAGCTGCAGTTGCACTGTTTCTAACCATTTGTGAGGTATTCCAGCTACAAATTTTCCCTTAGTGCACTTGTGTGATCACCTAGTAGTACTACTCTTAGGCCTTCCACGCTTTACCCTCTTAGCTCTCTTTGGCCTCTCTCCCTCAGTTTCTGACAAATATGGATGGGCAATCTCCTATGCTTTCTCCTGCCAGTATGGTTGATATGGGCATCCTAAGACAGTGTAGCAACTGCCTCATGTACACAGACAAGGCTCTACTACTACCAGCTAGGAACACAATTTGTGAGAGATGCAATTTCATTAAAAACATAGAGTCAATGCTCTCTTCCTCACAAGCTAGTATATGTGGCACTGAGAAGGTTGTCAACACAAACTCCACACCTCAAACACCAGCCACACCTACACAACACACACCCACATATGCAGAGGTTCTCAACAAAAACATACCCAAACAAAGGAGACCTCAGAGGCAAAAACCACACCACACATAGTCCACATGCCTGTGTCTCACAACCACTAAGGCATAAACATAAACCCAACATATTAGTCATAGGAGACTCTATTGTGAGACACATAGATGTGCCCCTCGCCAGGCTGGATAAGGAGAAAGTCACAGTTAGTTGTTTGTCAGGTACCATAATCTGCCATATCACCCAGGCACCCAACAACTGGTACTATTATGTCTCTGTCATAGTGCATGTTGGCATGAATGATTTCAGATGCACCTCCCTGGACTATATGAAGAGAGACATAATCGAGCTCACTGAGTGTGTCCCATGCAGGTATGTTCCTAGCCTTAAGCAGCATTCTACCATCATTCAGAATGATACCTCAATACAAACAAAAAATGACTTCTTTTAACAATTGGCTCAGTTTATAGTGTCATTCCAAGGGGATCCATTACCTGACAGCTTGGGAAGACATGACTGACAAACCACGATGCTTTGCCAGAGATGGCCTACATGTGTTTCCCTTAGGCTTCAGGATCCTGTCAAAGACTCTTGCCTCCCCATAGTGCCTTTTTAGGCAATGCCATGAGGTAAAAAGTACCAACATGAAAATGTCATCTAAACACAAATTAAAGGTCATACTGCTAAATGCTAGGAGTCTAAACATGCAACTGCACTCATTGCAAGTATTCTTAACCTTGGAAGATGCTAACATTTGTGCAATCACAGAAAAATGGTTCAAAGCTGGGCAGAGCACTACAGCCATACCAGGTTACTCATCTTATCATACATTCAGACCCCAAATCATGGGCAGCAAAGCAAAAGGAGGTGGTGTTGCAATATATATAAAAGACATACACACCTCCAGGCTGTTCAAACAGTATTACGTACAGGAGACACACCATGTGCAGTTAACCATCGACAAGACCCCTATTCAAAGCATATCTAGCTACAGGCCCCCAACGTTGACTCAAGATGGCCACTCCACCTATCTGGACCTCTTTGAATCTTTCAAGATTCAACTCTTTGCCTTGATCCTGGGCGACTTTCCAACCATAGACTGAAAGAACTACACATGCCAAAACACAAATGCCCAGAGATTCCTTGATTTTGTCAATGCAAATGCCCTGAACCAGCTGGTTGACACCCCCACAAGAGGTGAAAATATCTTGGACTTGGTACTAACTAACATGAGTAACCTCTGCAGCATCCCTATAGTGTCATCCTCCCTGGTAAGAACCAACCACAAAGCCGTAAATTTGGAAGTCACCATCTCCTCCAAGCCCTCCCCCCAGCTAGGGTCAAACAAAAAAATTTCTCCAAAGCTGATTACAACCTCCTGAGGGAAGGTATAAACAGCTTCACAGCCCCCTCCATAGGAACTGGCACATATGTCCAAACCTACTCCAAAGTACTACACAAACATTTATATAGCAGGAATACAGGACAGGACAAAGTCCTCCTCCTCAAGGAAGAGTACACCTGTCTGGTGGACATCTGCAATAAATAAACTCTACAGTAAAAGGAAAAAATTGCTGTTCAGGACCAAGAAAGAGCAGGTGCATAATTGGAAGCAATCTCTCCTTGCCTGAACAAGCAAATAGGAACACTAGTGAAATCCTCCAAAGCAAACTTTGAATCCAAACTGGGCACATCTACTAAAGGCAATCATAAGGCTGTCTATGTCCCCAATCTCAAAGGAATCACTGATATCTGCTCAGAAATGGTGATCAAGAAGACAACATACACAAATGCAGTAGATATAGCCAACCTGCTAGCAGACAGATTTATTGAAAACTTCACCCCTCTGCCCCCCCCCCATCCATAAATCAGGACCATATCTCTCAACCTTTTACAGCAAAAAGTCTGGACAAAGCCTAAAATGATGGGGGGGGGGGCAGATTTTAAATATTGCCCTTGCAAACTTAGAAAGTTGATAGAATAATAGGTTTTTCATTAGCATGAATTTTCTGAAGGATGTAGAGTCTTAAACTCAAATGTTTGTCATTAATGACTTCAATCCTCAGCTATTTGCCAGAAAGAAACAGATTTTAGGAGGAACACACCAAAAATATGAGGCAAAAATCTGGACATTCTGCGAAAACCTGTACAGTTGAGAGGTATGATCAGGACATCCCTAGCACCTGCCCTCTCCCCTTATCTCTAGGGAGCAAGTCATCAAAGTCCTCTCAAAGGCAAAATATACAGCTTCTGTGGGACCCAATAACATCCCAGGCTGCATCCTATATTAACTCAGGCAGGAACATGCAGCACAATTAGGCGCCATATTCAACCAAAGCCTGAGTACTGGCTTCATTCCAGCTGAGTCAAGGTCAGCCACTGTCCTCCCTTTGCACAAAGGTGGTGTTTCCACTGATCCAGAAAAGTATAGACCCATCAGCCTAACTAGCCTGATCTACAAGGCCATGGAGTGGATTATCATGGACCTCATTAACAAGGACATCTGCACCCTCCGAACACTTGATCGCACACAGCTTGGTTTCATCAAGTGGAGGTCATGCTTGTTAAATTTGGTTGACTTCTTTGAGACAGCCACCAAAGCCATGGACAAGGGGAAAATGGTGCACACCACCTACCTTTATCTGGCCAAAGCCTTTGATACTATTCCCCATTCAGGTATAATAGATAAAAATCCATATGTTACCAGATGGGTAGTAAACTGGCTCATGGATAGAACCCACCTAGTCAAAACAGGGAAAGCCACCTCAAGCAGTAGACCTGTAATGACCAGTGTAACCCAGGGATCAGTCTTGGGGAATCTGTTGTTTGGGATATACTTTTCTGTGGTGCAGGCCAAAACCAGTTGCAATGCTTGACCAAGTTTGCAGATGACTGCAAGCTGGGTGCTGTCATCAACTCTCCTAGTGATGTGGACATCCTCCAAGAGGGTCTCACCCAAACAAATGACTGGTGTCAGAAACATGGCCTCAGACTGAATGCCAAATACATCATCATCCACTATGGGGAGAGTGACATCCCTACAAATTATCACATTAATAGCAAGGTATTAAGCACACAATCAGTCGTAAGGGATTTGGGCACCCAGGTTGATAGCAAACTGACTTTGACCATCATATTGCCTTTGTTGTACGGAAAGATTTCTACATGGCCCACCTCATTAATAAGGGTACCTCATTCAGGGACAAGGTGGTCATAACATCCCTGTATTCTTCCCTTATGAGATCCATTATTGAGTACAATGCCCTTTTGGCATGTACCTCACAAAGCATATGCAGCAGCTGGAGAGACCACAGAGGTTCCTCACCAGGAGAATCCAGGGCCTCACACATCTACCCTACACAGATAGGTTAAAGGCCCTGTCCCTCTACTCAGTCTTATACAGACTCCTCAGAGGTGACCTCGGTCTGGCATACAAGCAATTTCAGACCCCCCCTTGATGGGACTACTGCATAGCTGCAAACTCCACTTGAGTAACCCACACGGGTGACTTCAACCTGATTTGTGACATCAGTAGGACTTGTTGGCAGGATAGATTTGTATCCCAGAGCCTCCCCCTTCTGTGAAATAGACTCCCTCTTGAGGTCAATCAGAGTATCTCATTAACCCTTTTTAAGCGCAACTTGGATAACTGGATAAGGAACAGAAAATACACCCCTGGGATTCCACCTGTGTTCCTGCTGTACAGGGGCATTGGGTGCTGACTTGTTGGAACATGAGCTAAATTCTTGGCTAGGCTTGTAAGGGCATCAGGAGTAATAGCCTAGTAGCATCTGTGATCCTATGAATATGGATCACCAAATTTTAAGTGCTGTTCGAGTGGCTTGCATTATACATTGCTTGTCAACACCGAGAAGGAACCTTCAAATTGCTGATTATGAGTGGTTGTTTTAGAGAAAGTACTTGCTCTTTTTCTTTCTTTTTGCTTCTATTTTCTGACTTTTCAGTTACAATTAAAACCACTAAATGTACTATGCAAAGAAAAAGTGAGAGACCATGTCCCAGCTGGAATTACCAGTTCCTACAAATTTAAATAAGCACATTCTTATCTCTGTGAAAGAGTTTTGAAGTACTGTGGATGGCAATAAGGTGGGCTCTTGACACAGTGTAAAAATTCCAGGTAGCATACTGACTAATTCTAGCATTTACAAAAATAAATGCTTAGTAGTGTAAGCTCTTAACACAATCTCAGTAGTTTCTTTGAAGAATGGATTTTTCAACAGCTTCATAAAGTAAAGGGTTAAATTATGTAAAATATCTCAAGTTCCAAATACTCCCTATTTGAAAACTGAACATCTCACAGACAGACGTAATTATTTGCAATATCTTTTCAAGATAAATTCATCTATGTCCATGAAACTCACTGTCAAAAGTAATGCATTTTGTGCAGATTTGTTTACACCACTATAAAGAACACGTCTTGGCATTGTCACTGTAAGCCCACTGGTTTTTGGTGTGGTTTGTTAAATCATATCATGCAAGCTAGGAGATGTAATTTTACTTACACTAAAAAGTGTGGGTTTTTTAATATGCTTCATGGCTGTTGTCAGAACCACTTTATGTACTATGCAGTCAATAACATCTGTCACTGGTTTTATTTGTGAATGCTGAAGATAGTGACTGGAAAAAATGAAAAACGTTTTCATTGACAAAGAATAGATTTAACATCATAGACTGGTGCTCCTGTTTTGTTTTGGACTCTAGCAGTATGCTGACGTACCACTTCCAAACAATGACTAACCAGTGTTTTGGGGTTATTATTTTAAAAACACATTTTCTAATGGTATACTGGAAAATAGGCTGTGATGCATTTGATAAATACAGATTCCAGATTTTGAATATTTTTAACAGGGAACTAAAATATAGGTTGAAAATGTAACATTTTAAAACAATTTTGCACAGACTATTTGCCAGGGTCTAAGACAGCTGCAGTGATATTATTTCAGACAGACTTTAGAGATGGGAGGTTCTAACATATTATCATAATGCCATAACGTTTTACTATTACATTGTTATTTACCACTATTCATTACTGTTTAACAACAAGGTATTAAGCACACAAGCACACAATCAGTTGTTCATTGTCAGTAACAATTGCGGGATATTTATAATATGCAGACTAAATTCTGCCATAAAATCTTATCAGTCCCTTTACTGAGCATGTGTGTGTGTGTGTGTGTGTGTGTGTGTGTGTGTGTGTGTGTGTGTGTGTGTGTGTGTGTGTGTGAGAGAACATAGATGATTTATCATCACCAAAGAGCTCATGAGGAAAGATAAAGAGGGATGTTCTACTTAAGCCAGAGGTTTGGCATTTGTGATCTTCAGAGATGGATATTTATTATTAATGTTAATTTCAGAATAAAGATGGCATTTCATTTCTTATTATTGCCACACATTTCAAATACGATTCTAAGGCAGAGGATCTTAATTGTTAATATCTATCAGCTGGAAAGTCTATCAGCAATCATACTGAAAAAGTAATTTGTCACGTTTACTATTTGCAGAATGTTTAATCAAAAATGTTTAAGGAAGTAAATGATAGATTACAGATATTTTTGCTATATTTTCAAGAAGAAATGATGACTTCCAGAAAAATCAGAATTTAAAGCTGTTATATATCAAATGGATTAATGCTTCTAAAGTGTTTCATTATTTTGGAAATGCATTTATTACACTATGACAAAATTTATTTAGTTTAGATGAATATGGATACATTTTACCTTCAGATGTTATGATGGATTTGCTTAAGCCTGGCTGAAAGAAAATCAGTTATGTACTATGGATATTTGTGGACAGCTTCATTTTCCCATTTACCATGTAATTTTTAAATCTTGCACCTAACAGTGTACTACAGAAGAAATTAATTATTCTTGATGTAAACTTACACATGAATGAAGAGAAATTATGAAACAGAGGATTCCATTCCATATTAAGTTATACAACTGCTTCAAATCTTCATCAAAAATTAACTGTCAGAAAATAAATGCCTTACTTCAAACCTTTTAGCTATTTGTTATGTGGCACAGAAAATATCATGGAATTATAAACATATCAAGGTTTCTCTGATATTGTACATTAAAGTTTGATAAGTCTGAGACAAGTGGCAAAACACAGTTTGATTAAGGTACAAATGCTTGGATATGATGATGATGGTGGTTCCAGAAAGGGGGCTTGTAAAAGGCAATCTATGTATTATTCTGGTTCAAAGTAATTTGAGGTACAAGCTGTCAAAATAACAAGCATATAGCACTGATAAATATTTTATTTAGAATCTGTGTTCATTTAAAGTGCATAAGCAAACTTATCCACTTCTGATTCTATTCAAGAAATATAAATATTTTATTCTGATAATTTTATTTCCTTGTTTAAATAGGTAAACAAACTGGTCCTTTTCTGACACTGTTCAACCATTGTATGGTAGTGATAAATATTTTATTTCAATAATGTCATTGGCTAATTGGGAAAGTGAAATATTACTTCTTTGTGTGTCTGTTCAGGCATGACCTGAACCACAAAGATAGCACTAAATATAATATGTACGGACAATGTCAGCATCCAGTCAAAAAACATGTTCCTATGGGAGGAAACAAATCTATAAAGTCAAAACCCATGCAGATGTAAATAGGCTAAAAGGATTTGACACAGACATTGATGGGACCGTATGACTAAATGCCAGACCATATGGGCAGTAACTAAGAATCCTTAACCACTCAGCAATTGTGCTATTTGATGCAGGTAACAATAATAGGGTAATGCTAGCCCAATGGAAAAGCAGTAAGCAATAGGTTATGATAGAAGTGACCTGTTGATATCTATTAGAATGGATACTAAAGGGCTTGTTATAAAAACATAGCTATCAAATTGTTGCCACAAGAATCTGTGACAGACCCAACACTTATCAGTCAAAAAAGCTAATTAGAATGTTGGCAGAATAATTTGATTTGAATTAAAAAGGGTTTTCAGAAAAATGTGAAGTCTTTAGTTTTGTACTCTGACAGAATTTGTATACTAGAATCATGCTTCCACGTCTATTGCCTTTGCTCTAAACTCACAGAAGTTACTTTCTTGGACAAACTGAAGTAAAACAAGTCATTGTCTGATCTCACTGTGCACTATTATGGAGAGTTTCTCTCTTCACCAATATTAAACAATTACATAATTGGCATATATACTTTTGGGTGGTATGGGTGGCTTCCCCTACAAGAAAGGTACAATGTAGGGGGATTCTCTTCAAAAAATACCTCTTTCAAGTTGTCACATTACTTTGTATCAAAAACAAGTAGGAAACGAGCAACAAACGACAATAAAAGCTCTCAAGCCAAGGAACCAAATACTGCTTTAACGTTCTTTATTCAAGACAAGACGTTTTCGCCCCTGCTATGCAGTAAGCTTCATCAGAAACATACATAAAAAAATGCAACACATTTTTAAATAGTGCAGGCATGATGTCATTTCCTTCCAAAACAGTGTGTTCAATAAAACGAAAAAGGGGACATGTCCTTCTAAAACCAAGTAAAACCATCCTTAACAAAATAAAATTATTTCAAACCGGATGGCAGTGAATATTAAATTAAAATAACATGCATGTTTACTATATTAAAAAATATATGTAAGAAATAAAATATATAAGAAATCTATCAGAAATCCTTATATAAGATATATATATAAATTATATTTTATATGTGTCAGGTAACATACATTGAAGAAAATATGATCATAAATAAACTATCTCTGATAGCTTTTATATCTGAGTACAGAGGAAATATTACAAGACTCATTTAGGCCAGGGTAAGAGTAGGCATCAACCCCAATTTGCCACTCTAATTCCCTGGTCTCTAAATAAAGTGACAGGGGACCACCCCTAGGACCTAATTTAACATGCTCAATGCCCATAAATTCAAAGCTGTGCCCTATGTTGTGGACAATGTGTTTAGATAAAGCATTGTCCATTTTTTGTTCTTTATTGCATAGAGATGTTGATAAATCCGGTCACTAAATTTACGGTCAGTTTTCCCTATGTAAAAACAGGGACAACAAACACAAAAAGCAGCATAAACAATTGACTTTGTGTTACAATTAATTTTGGAATGTATGTTGTATTTCTTATTCCTAATTGTAAACGAACTACCAGTTCTCAAGTGTTTACATCTGTTGCAAGAGCCACAAGGGCAATTACCCACTTGTCTAGATGTTGATGTGAAAGAAGTAGACCTTTGCAGCAATTCCTTTAAATTTTTCCCTCTTCTATAAACAATGGAGGGGGATGGACCCAATTTCTGAAGTAATGCAGAACTGTTATGGATGAAATACCAGTTCTTTTTGATGATTGCCCAAATAGTACCAACCTCTTTACAAAAAGTAATCACGAGGCTAGTACAAAAATCAATTGGTGGTTGGGCCAGAAGAACACTGGCATTATTAAAGCCAGACATTTCTGAAATACTCACAACGGTCGTGTCACACGTCATTGTTAACTCTGGGGTGTTAGGAACTAACAAGGGTTTATAAAAACCAAGTGATCTTTTCATGGTCACCTCGTCAATAAGTTCATCAATTAAAGTTTGCGGGTAGCCCCTGTTGGTAAACAAGTCTTTCAAGAAAACACACTCAATTTTAAATGATTCTAACGTACTACACATACGCACAGCCCTGACCAGCTGACCTTTGACAATAGATCTTTTCTGTTTTGGGGGGTGGTTACTAGAGTAATGGAGAAAGCTATTACAGTAGGTAGACTTTCTGTAGATGCAGGATGAATAACAGTTGTTACAAACGTCCTTCACTAATTTGACATCTAAATAATCAATTTCAGTAAAAGAGAAATTGAAGGTAAATTTCAAAAAGGTAGAAGAACAATTCATCAATTTTAAAAGATCAACTGCGTCGCTTTCATTGCCATCAAACAATATAAAAACATCGTCTAAGAAGCGGGTGTAGTATTTAACCTTTTCCTTAAACTTGGGGTTCACTCTAAAGAACTCTTTTTCCCAATAAGCAACCACCATGTTAGCTACGCTGCCGCCACAGGGTGAACCCATGGCGATTCCCTGTTTCTGCAGGTAGTACTGGTTGTCGAAAAGGAAAAAATTGGAAGAAAGAATGATATCCAATAATTGTGTAACTATGGAAATTTCTTCCTTAGTGGCACCAAGACTCAGCAACATAAGGTCGACCCATTCAACTGCTTCCAAATGTGGAATGGACGTATATAGGTCCACTACGTCGATGGTTAGGAAGTTGAAAGATGTGTCAAACCCAATGTTGTTGATGGATTCTAAGAAGGACCAAGAGTCCTTGCAGATGGCAGGAATGCCTTTGAGGTATTTTCTAAGGATCCCGTCAATGACCCTTGCTGATGGGTGAGTGACAGAACATCTACCATCCACCAAAGCCCGTAATGGTGGGTCCACCAGATCTTTATGTATTTTGGGGATACCAAACATCATGGGAACTTTTGGGGAGGAGATGTTAATAAAGTTGAAGGTGTCAATATCAATCAAACCATCAATAAATAAATCCCTAAGGTAGCCACTAATTTTTCTATATGCACCCGACATCTCATTAAGAGAAGAGCATTCATATGCTGGTGAATCTAAGACAAGGTGCATCCTCCTCTTGTAATCACAGATGTCAAAAATAACTAGACCCCCACCTTTATCGGGTTTCATAACCCTAACAGGCATTTGACTTAAAAGGTCAAGGGCAGATTTTTGGTCATGAGAGATGTTACTTTGGGGGCTGGAAAAATGTGTGCTATCAAACAGGTGTCTAAAGTCCAATTCACACACATTTTCAAGGGTACTTAAGTTAGGATGGAGAGGTGGGTTGAAGGTACTAAGAAGTTTAAACAAGGGCCGTTCACTATGTGCGTCTCTTTGAAAATGAAACCTCCCCAAAAGTTCCCGTGATGTTTGGTATCCCCAAAATACATAAAGATCTGGTGGACCCACCATTACGGGCTTTGGTGGATGGTAGATGTTCTGTCACTCACCCATCAGCAAGGGTCATTGACGGGATCCTTAGAAAATACCTCAAAGGCATTCCTGCCATCTGCAAGGACTCTTGGTCCTTCTTAGAATCCATCAACAACATTGGGTTTGACACATCTTTCAACTTCCTAACCATCGACGTAGTGGACCTATATACGTCCATTCCACATTTGGAAGCAGTTGAATGGGTCGACCTTATGTTGCTGAGTCTTGGTGCCACTAAGGAAGAAATTTCCATAGTTACACAATTATTGGATATCATTCTTTCTTCCAATTTTTTCCTTTTCGACAACCAGTACTACCTGCAGAAACAGGGAATCGCCATGGGTTCACCCTGTGGCAGCAGCGTAGCTAACATGGTGGTTGCTTATTGGGAAAAAGAGTTCTTTAGAGTGAACCCCAAGTTTAAGGAAAAGGTTAAATACTACACCCGCTTCTTAGACGATGTTTTTATATTGTTTGATGGCAATGAAAGTGACGCAGTTGATCTTCTAAAATTGATGAATTGTTCTTCTACCTTTTTGAAATTTACCTTCAATTTCTCTTTTACTGAAATTGATTATTTAGATGTCAAATTAGTGAAGGACGTTTGTAACAACTGTTATTCATCCTGCATCTACAGAAAGTCTACCTACTGTAATAGCTTTCTCCATTACTCTAGTAACCACCCCCCAAAACAGAAAAGATCTATTGTCAAAGGTCAGCTGGTCAGGGCTGTGCGTATGTGTAGTACGTTAGAATCATTTAAAATTGAGTGTGTTTTCTTGAAAGACTTGTTTACCAACAGGGGCTACCCGCAAACTTTAATTGATGAACTTATTGACGAGGTGACCATGAAAAGATCACTTGGTTTTTATAAACCCTTGTTAGTTCCTAACACCCCAGAGTTAACAATGATGTGTGACACGACCGTTGTGAGTATTTCAGAAATGTCTGGCTTTAATAATGCCAGTGTTCTTCTGGCCCAACCACCAATTGATTTTTGTACTAGCCTCGTGATTACTTTTTGTAAAGAGGTTGGTACTATTTGGGCAATCATCAAAAAGAACTGGTATTTCATCCATAACAGTTCTGCATTACTTCAGAAATTGGGTCCATCCCCCTCCATTGTTTATAGAAGAGGGAAAAATTTAAAGGAATTGCTGCAAAGGTCTACTTCTTTCACATCAACATCTAGACAAGTGGGTAATTGCCCTTGTGGCTCTTGCAACAGATGTAAACACTTGAGAACTGGTAGTTCGTTTACAATTAGGAATAAGAAATACAACATACATTCCAAAATTAATTGTAACACGAAGTCAATTGTTTATGCTGCTTTTTGTGTTTGTTGTCCCTGTTTTTACATAGGGAAAACTGACCGTAAATTTAGTGACCGGATTTATCAACATCTCTATGCAATAAAGAACAAAAAAATGGACAATGCTTTATCTAAACACATTGTCCACAACATAGGGCACAGCTTTGAATTTATGGGCATCGAGCATGTTAAATTAGGTCCTAGGGGTGGTCCCCTGTCACTTTATTTAGAGACCAGGGAATTAGAGTGGCAAATTGGGGTTGATGCCTACTCTTACCCTGGCCTAAATGAGTCTTGTAATATTTCCTCTGTACTCAGATATAAAAGCTATCAGAGATAGTTTATTTATGATCATACTTTCTTCAATGTATGGTACCTGACACATATAAAATATAATTTATATATATATCTTATATAAGGATTTCTGATAGATTTCTTATATATTTTATTTCTTACATATATTTTTTAATATAGTAAACATGCATGTTATTTTAATTTAATATTCATTGCCATCCGGTTTGAAATAATTTTATTTTGTTAAGGATGGTTTTACTTGTTTTTAGAAGGACATGTCCCCTTTTTCGTTTTATTGAACACACTGTTTTGGAAGGAAATGACATCATGCCTGCACTATTTAAAAATGTGTTGCATTTTTTTATGTATGTTTCTGATGAAGCTTACTGCATAGCAGAGGCGAAAACGTCTTGTCTTGAATAAAGAACGTTAAAGCAGTATTTGGTTCCTTGGCTTGAGAGACATTACTTTGTATGTTATAGTCAGCATTTAAGGATTGCAAACAAGAAAGTGCAATCAGAACAATTTGATTTTGCTATTCAGTAGTAGAAACCTGAAATCATCACTGCTCTGTCACAAAACTGGAAATGTTAGGATGGACAGACTAAACATCTGAGCTAAAACTAAGGCATCCCGGAAAGTCAGGGTAAGCTGAGACACTGGGAAGGCTACTTAAGCAAGGGAAAGCCACATGAGGTGTTTTAGCTGTGAGCTGTAATACATTCAAATGTCAGTGCTGTTCAGCACCTCTGTGTGTATTGTTGGTATCTGCACACTTTAACAAATTCAGCTAAAGTGATGGCTATTTAAGCAAACTTTTTTTAACCAAGCCAGTGGACGTATAACAGTAAGGATACAGTAAGTAAGGCAATGATGCTCAATGCATATAATGATGCTGGACATGCCTTCTCCACACCTACAAAGGTTCATAAGCAAGTACTAGGATAACTACCCTTGCGGACCATTTTAAGTCTAGTCAATTTCCTCTTCAAAGGTGAGGATCAAACTCTGTACCTTGTGTCTGTGATGAAAACACTTTAAATTTAATACCAACTTACAACACCTATAAGGGGTGTTGTCACATACACAATTGTACATGACAGTACACACCATCACATTAGTTAATCACTGTGGGATTTGAAACCCTTAACTATCTAGTAACACAATCTAGAGAACATATAATTAGCCACAAGCACCACAGGAAAAGTCTCCTGTGAGACCTGTGTACATTTAGAGATTTAGTCTTAAAAGTTTCACTTAAATTATCCTTGACTACATCAGGTCTTCTGTACACACCACATACCACATTTAGATGCATTGCAGGTAATTCAAATGAGTGTACACATATGTCTATGCACAGGACTGCAGATTTAATGGTTTCAGTGTCTATGCCATACATGAATTTGAGCTAATGGCTACATTAGAAGGATAGTGAGAGAAAACCAAATGCACACAAAAAAAAAAAAAAAAAATTCAGGTGTACACCCAAGCTGTATGGAATAATCATTCTTATGGACTGAACTTTCAGCTCTTCGTCCACAATATTTAACTTATTTTACTTTATTTTTAACTAGTATAGAGCACTGATCACAAATGAACAATTTCAGTCTCAGCCATGGTATGAGAAGAGTGATACACATTTCAACAAAAAACAACAAGATGTAAAGGTATTCTATGGCAACTATTTACAAATATTAACAACAAAAATAGGATTGCAATAGTATATACATTAGTATTATACAAACAAGGTGAGTAATATTTAAAATTTAAGAGGCTTAGAAATACATAGTCATTGCAGGTAACAAATATGAATGGAAGATAAGGTGAAGTGGTATGAGAACTGTTTAGTAGATTTGAGCATTGTAGAACAGAGCATGTGTGCTGTATCTTTAAGAAGCATTTCAAGGACTGAATGTGCATATAAATAGCAAGCACATGCTAGCTTCAGTGCGTTTTTGAGAGTGCAGCCAGAGAGTGAGCATGTATAACTAGTTTGTATACAAGTTTACCTAAGTTAAAGTTATTAAGCCTCAATCCTGATGTGTTTGTACATAATAAAGCTGCTTGAACAAAATCCACAAATTCTTGTCTACTACATCCTGACTAGATGAACGAGATGGTGTCAGAACTGGGATTTGAGAGACTGCTTTCCAGAGCTATGAGGTGCAGAGTTAACAGTAAACTAAAAGAAACAAGCACAAAAAAAAAGAGCCAGAAAAGAACCAAACGTAATAAAAACTTGCACAAACAGTTTATTTTATAAGAAAAATAAAACAGACCATTACAAGGGCACAAACATCATTATTAAACAAGCAAAAGGCATAAAAGGTTTGTTGATTAAACAAAATGTTTAAAGTTAAGAGATTTGATAAAATGAGCATCAGAAAAGTACATAAGGGGTTTGGAATTACCTCGGAATTGCAAAATGGACATGTTTAAAGCAAAAAGGCCATATTTAGAGTAAAATGAGCATAAGAAAAGTACAGTGGGCATTGGAAAAAGATTAAATGAGCAAAATGAATAGAATAAGGGCAAAAAGGGTACATTAAGTGCAAATAAAGCAAGGAAACTGCATCTTTCTTGGGAAAGTGCTGTGTTTTGGCATAACTACTACTTTGTAAGCACTTTTACACACTGAGATACTTCAGATAACTCTACTTATGCCCTGAATATAATACAGAGTATGCTTGTTACTGTGCATGTATTCTGAACAGTTTGTGTGCAAAGTGCAGCTATTTTGTGAAGTACAGTCAAAGTACAGCCATTTCCTAAATGTTTCTTGTACTAGGTGTATCTATTTGCAAAGTGCCACCATTACAGAGTGTTTCTTGCACTGTAAAGAATTATCTAGCAAAGTACTGCCATTTTGGAGAAGTTTCAGTGTGCTGTGTACTGTTTACCTGCAAAACGCAGTTACATCAAAATGTTTCTTACTCTGAGCTTCTTCTGCCCAGTTCAATCACACAGTGCAGTTATTTTGAAATGTTTCTTACACTGATAAGAGGTGATTTCTTGCAGTGCAGTAATTTCAAGAGCATTACAGTACCCGAGAGACTTATTTCATAAAGTTCATTTATTCAGAGGCTTGTTGTGCTATTGGGCAGTTATGAATACTGGCATATGTATATGTGTATGTATTCATGCATATTTGCAAAACCCTTCACTGGTATGTGTTAATATGACAGATGGATTTTGAAAGCCCTCACCACTTGTAATTTTTTCTCCTCTCTATCTTGAATAATCCAACCTACCTCTTGTGTAGTAGTATATATTTTTCTGTATTCCCTAATCTAATCTGCTGTTGGTTCTTCCTCTACCAGGCACTTGCAGCTGTGATTTCTAAAGGTGCTGAACATCCCTCTACCTGGTCAGAATCCTTTTGGATATACCACTACCCAGTCCTACTGACACCTGCAATTACCTGTTTTCTCAAAAGTGCTACGTATGTTTACCCTGTATTTTACGTTTAATTATCCTTTATTAGACTTGTGTAAGTTAATTTATTGCTGAAGCACACCACTGAACCCAAACCCCCCAAACTAAGACCAAAGCTCATACATTCTCTAAGCTGTCTTTCTCTTCTTCTCCCTGGCTTCTGCTCGAATTGTGCACTATTTCTCCCTGTTAGCTATACGTTTTTCTTCTGTATTTTCTTAC
Organism: Protopterus annectens; assembly: GCF_019279795.1. Lineage (NCBI taxonomy): Eukaryota > Metazoa > Chordata > Ceratodontiformes > Protopteridae > Protopterus > Protopterus annectens. Next base: position 313,960,875 of record NC_056749.1, on the reverse strand, counting down.
TCTCGTTTTACATTATTTTACTCTCTCTCTCTCTCTCTGACATCATTCTTTGGCTAACACAATTTTTTTCCCTGCTGTGTGCTGTCTCTCTGCCTGTCTCCTCTCCTCTCTCTGACAAACTCAACTTTGATAACTCTAGTTTCTCCTACCCTTTGCCCCTACCTTACTATCCTATACACCTCACCATTTCTAATCTGTTTTTCCTTCTTTTGCTTTTCTTTACTACACTTTTCTCTGCTTTTGTTTCTGGAAGTCATTCCCCTTGTACAATGTTTCTGCTGCCTTTTTTTTTCCTTTACTGTTTCGTGTGGCTCTGTTCCATCCCCCCCCCCCTTCCCCGACTGTTACTACCTCTTCTAGACACTCTAAGCTGCTCACTTCCTGCTGAAATACGTACTCTGTATTGATTGTTTCTGTAGTCCCTGGTCCAACCCGCTATGCTCAGGCTCAGTCCAGTCCCCTACCCTACCCCCATTCCCAACTACCTTCTCTTTCATTTGATTTATATTTCCTCCTTTTCAACCACACCCCACCATGCCTCTGAACTTCCTCCTACACTCTCCAATCATCTCCCTCCTCCGTTTCCAACCACACCCACTGCTCTTAGCCTGTCTCCTTCTCTGTTGAATTATTTTCCTCTTCCCTCTCTTCAATTAATCCTCTCTACTTTACACTTCTCCACCCCCTCAACACCTAAGCATTTTGTACTTAAAACATGCTAGACTTTCCCCACATTTGCTACACCATATCTTTCCTAAAGTCATACTTTCCAGTCAGCCTCCTGCTTATTATCTTTGCAACACCTACTCTTTTTCTTACCTCTACTTTAACATCCTACCTGGTCTATATCACATTATCAAAAATTGAAAATATCGAATGGCTGAAATGTCAAATATGCCGTTCATCAGAATGTTTTTTAGTGGGATCGTGGTACAGTGAAGAATGGAAAATTTGCCCTTTCCTCACTGTAGTGTGATCTCGGAGTTGGTATATATAATTAGTGGGGGGTGCAGCCTCCCACAAAAATGGTTTCAATGAATGGTATATTCGACATGTCAGCTATTCGATATTTTCACATTTCGATAATAGACACCATCCTACCTACACCCCACCCCTCCCTTGATTCATCATTCTACTGTTACCTCTACCCTAGCTACTTCCTTCCCCACTTACTCCCATACCATAGCCCTTCTCTCGTTACTCTAACACTACCACATACACATTCAGTGTTATCTCCAACTAAAATTCCATTATATCACCTCCCTTAGACCATCAGGTGATATACATCCTAACCCTGGTCCAACCCTTGCTTCCTCTACTCCTACTAACTCCTCACACCGCCATAACCCTACCCTTAATTCCTCTTCCCAGCTGCTCTCTAACTCTCCTACCAAAGCTCTATCATTTCTATGAATATCCAAAGTGTCTTAAACAAAGTCTGTCTCTTCCATGCTTAGATTTCCATACACACCGCTTGATATCGTATGCCTCTCTGAAACCTGGCTTAAGCCTTATATTGCCAACACTGAAATACTTCCACCAGGCTTTAACATCCTCCGGCAAGGTCGCCTGAAAAAAAAAAAAAGATGGAGGCGTTGCTATCCTCTACTCTAATCACCTCACCATCTCCTGTATCTCAACTACCACCTCAGACTTTCACCCATCAGAAATTATCATTGCTAACTGTCATATAAACATACATAAAAAGCTAGCCACAGTCTCCATCTACATCCCCCAGGCAATAACATTCTTATCCTGGAAAACTGTCTCTCTTGGATCTCTCAAAACATCTCTCACAAAACCATCATCATGGGTGATGTAAATATTGATTGGTATGTCCTTGATACTGACTCTCCAAACACCTCCATTAACTCTTTGTATTATCTTAGCTAATCACAAATCCAACACGTTTCAACAAACACACCAACTCTGGTCACACTCTCAACTGGTTCCTCACTTCCAGCCCTAATCTTTCTCACAAACCCTCTACCCTGCCTTATGCCCTTAGTGACCACCATCCCACTTCAATTCTTAGACATTCTTCTCAGCTCATTAAACCCCATCTTTATAAAGACTGTGAAAAATTCACTAGCTTTAACCCAGATACTTTCGACCATCTACTCTCCTCAAGCAACTGGTCCTTCCTCTACAGTCTCCCACTAGAGGAAGCTGTCCTATCCTTTAGCAACATCTTCCTAGAAACACTTAACTCCCTGGCCCCCATCCCAAAAGTCAGGATCAAAACTCACTTTGCCCCTGACTAACACAAGCTGCTCAAATGATCATGAATCAGAGAGATAGAGCTTGGATAAAGTGGAAGCAATCACAATCCTCCCCTGATCTTCAAACTTACAGAGTGCTCTGAAACTTAGCCAAAAAAAAGGTTACCCTTGATAAACAAACCTTTCCATAAAACACTTTTGAATCCATACTCCAAAACTACTACATCCTAGATGTCCATCTCCCCCTAACCCCTGCCCTAATATCTCTCCGACAGACACTGCTACTTTTTTCAATAACTACTTCACTGACTCCATCCGCACCCTGACCAGAAGCAGTAACATGTGTGACCCCACACTCCCTACTTCCTCCAACTCTACCACCTTTTCACTCAAGCCCATCTCCTTAACTTATATAAAGTCATTTCTATCTAAACTTAAAACTTGTTCTCCATCAGTGGATAACTTATCCCCTCAATTCCTAAAAATAACTGTTAATTCTATTGCTTTTCCCATTTCCATATTAATTAACTGATCCATTCAGGAAAATTCTATCTCATACCCTTTCATAAAGGTGGTAACACGACTGAACCCACTAATTTCAGACCTATTGCCATTCTATTACCTCTGCTTAAGATATTGGAAGAATGTATCCAGAAACAGCTGTTTGATTATCTCCTCCAAGAAAAACTTTTTATCTCTTTTCAACATGGCTTCTTCCCAAAACACAGTACTGCCACTGCTCTTATTTCCTTCTTAAATACCATTGCACTATCCTGTGACAATAATACACTAGTTTCCTGCCTTTTTCTCGATTTATCCAAAGCCTTCAACACTGTTCCCTATAAACTATTACTTTCCAAACTAGCCTCTCTACACCTAATGTTTCTTTATCCTGGTTCTCCAGCTACCTCTCAAACAAATTCCAGGCTGTTAAATGACAATCCATATTATCTCCCTTCCTTCCCATCCAAACTGGGGTTCCCTAAGCCTCCATCCTTGGACCCCTACTTTTCAATGTCTTTATTAATGACCTTCACACCTCCTGTCAACCCTCTACCATTATTCAGTATGCAGATGGTCCCACAATCATTTCCTGCTCTGACATTACTCACCTTCATACCCTCACCCAACAGTCCCTTAATTCAGTTGAAAGATGGCTTAACTCTAACTAGCATGTACTTAATCCTAAGAAGCTAAACTTCTCTTATTTCTCCATACTACCCTCCAACATCACAAGACTACCTTCTCTGTCTCCTCACTCAATAACACCATTATCTCCACTGAACCTCACACGAAACTCCTTGGTATCATCATTGATGACCAGCTAAAGTTCGATCTCCATACTCAGCAGTTCATAAAAAACACTCATAAAAAACTCAGACTCCTATACAGACATAGAAAATATCTCATTCAATCCTCCTGACTCTCCCTTGCCCAAACCTTCCTGCTCCCCACATTACTCTATGCAGACCCCATACTTACAAATCTTCAATCCAATCTCCTGACTAAACCTGAACTTACCTATAACAAAATTGCTAGATTTGCTAATAATCTACCCTATCACACCCATCACTGTATAGCCCTAAAAAATCTGCAATGGCTTGAATTTCAGTACCAAATTCTATTTTTCCAGCTTCTTACAGCTCACTCAGTCTTACATGATCCATCTTTCTGCCCCTCTCTCTGTTCTCTCATCCAGCTTTATACTCCTATCCATGATCTCCGTAGTTCTCAACAAAATCTATTACAAATCTATAAGCCTAATAAAAATATTGGCAAACTACTCTACAGCCACTCCTTCTCAAATGCCTGGAACAGACTACCACTACATGTCAGATCTATCACTAATTTCAGCTCCTTCAATATAGCTCTTAAAGATACCTACCACAAGGCATGGTTATGTCCTTGCAATGACCCAACGTAAAATATTTTTTCTACTTGTTATGTAATCTGCCTACTACTCACCCTCTCATAACTGCAACATATAAACAATCTAATCAACTATAATAATGCAAACTGTTGTCCTACCTTCTACTATCCTACTCTTTTACATACCTCCTACATAGGTGCTTATTTCTCCTAATTAACTCCAGTGCCTTTTTTATTCCTGTTGGTACTTTTATCCAACCTCTCACTTCACCTCTCATCTACTCTTATCTAACCTCTCACTTCACCTCTCTTCCTTGCTAGCCTACAGCTGATATCACAGTACTTTCATCCTGACCTTTTTTTCTTCCTGCAGCTACTTTCTATCCAACCTCTCACTCCACCTATCTTCTTTGCTGACTTACTACTCTCCTATTATCATAGTATTTTCTTCCTGAACTACTATGCACCTTGTATAGGCAGCTCTCCATCTGTAATACCATTGGCTAGAATTGATGATGTGCAACATATTTAGTTATTTGTTCTGAAAAAAAAATCTTGGTATTCTCATGTATACATTTTTCATTATCCTGTAAGTAACTAAAAATCTTGGTATTCTCATGTATGCATTTTTCATTATCCTGTAAGTAACTTCATAAATGTTACCTTTTTAATCATATTAAGCAATCTTATAATTGTTTATCTACTCCTATTTTTTATCACCTGTTTTGTTGTGGAGCTTTTCTCCTTGGATCTCCTCTGAAAAGGGGTCTCTACCCAATTGGACCAACCCGGTTAACAAATGTTAAATAAATAAATGTGATCAGAATATTGCAGAGAATTGGAGAATATTTGAGCAGGAGTACAATATTTTATACAAGCAGCCTATTCTGACAAAGATGCATGCTCCAGGGCATTCATTTTGTTAAACCAAGCTTGGCCAGAGGCCACTGAAAGAAAGCGTTCATTTGTGTAAGCACCAACAGTACATGATGGAGAAGGTGAAAACTGCCATATTGTTGTACAGAGTGGATCATGGGAAGACCCAGAATGTTTGAAGTGCAAATTCAGAGAAATGTGTAACCCCCCAGACAAATATTACATTAGAGAGACATTTGTTTTACACAAGAGATCAGAAACTGGGGGAAATGTTTGCAGCTTATATTTCTGAACCAAAGAACAAAGCTAAAATGTATCAGTTTGGTGACTTAAAAGATGAGTTGATAAAGGACAGGCTTGTGTGTGGTAATAATAGTGCTGCTGTGAGAAAGATTTTGCTTCATGACAGTGATTTAACCCTAATCAAAGCTATTGAGATTTGTCAAATCCATGAAATTACAATAAGGCAGACAAGTATAAACCCAAAAATGTGAACTCAGACCCACAAAAGACTGCTAACACTGGTGACAGAGTTAAGCACTTTCTTTCATTTAATATGAACAAACTTCTTCAGAACCAGCAGACAAGTATGCTTGCAAGTGATAAGAACATGGGTTTGGCAGGCTTCAGAGCAAGTGTAGACAGCATGCAACACATGACAAACTGAAGCAGGCCTAAGCACATGGCAGCCACAGCCCTTGCAGGTTCCCCGGGGAAACCAAGTAGTTTCACAGCAAGTTCTAAGACAGGAGCATACTTAGTGCAGTATAAGCATGAATCAGCAAAACCCAAATCTAGCTTTATAGTTAACTGTTAAAATTGTGGTCCCAATCATGAGTCTAAAAGAGAGAAATGCTTGGCATTTTGTCAGCAATGACACAAGTGTAAAAAAATGGAACCATTTTCAAAAGTTGTGCAAATCAAGTAAACCTCACACAGTTATAAAGAAGGGTCACTCAAAAAAGCAAGTTGATCATATAGAGAGCTGCAATTCTACATTCTATGTAGATGGTGTTATCAGTAATTGGTGAAAAGGTTGATGTAGTGAATTTGTTAGCAAAGAACAAAATATTATGTACTGTCCAGATCAATGGGGAAATCCACCAAGCTCAAAGTAGACACTGGTTCAAAGTATAATATTATGTCAGCAGACACATTTACTAAACTAAGAGCTGGTGAACATCTCAATATGGCTAGTAGTGTAAAACGTGTTGCTTATGGAGGTGAAGAATTTTAAACCAAAAGCTCAGTAGTGCTTTCATATTATTTGGCTAGCAAGTGTTACAGCTTGTTATTCTATGTAGTCTTAACACCTGTACAGTCATTATTGGGTCTCAGAGACAGTTTAAGAATGAATCAGCTTTCTTTTACTGAGGAAGTTCTTCATATAAGCACATATCCTAGTTCTAATTTTTCTGGAGCCATTTTTTTCAGAGTATGCTGATGTTTTCGATGACAAGTTGGGGAAACTTCCAGTCATGTATTCTATGAAGTTAGACGCAGAGGTCCATCCAATGGTCAGACCAGCAAGAAATGTTCTGATAGTTATGCAGGATAAAGTTAAAAAGTTAAAACTCAGTTGGATAAAATGATGCAGCAAGGTGTAATTTGTCCAGTTCCAGAACCAACTGAATGGGTGTCGTCCATGGTAGCAGCCCATAAGAAAGGCTCAGACAAAATCAGAATATGTACTGACCCAAGAGATTTGAACAAAGCATTAAAGAGACAGCATCATCCAATGCATAAAGTCGAGAAGTCACTGCCTTAATACCGAATGCCACTCTTTTTCCTTTCTTGGATGCAAAAAGATCATTTTGGCAAGTGATGTCTGATCACAAATTCTCATTACAGACTACCTTCAGTACCTCGTTTGGCAGATACAAATTCCTAAAGATGCCATTTGGAATAAATTCTGCAAGTGAGGTCTTTCAGCATGCAATGGAGCAATTTTTTTCAGGTTATCCTTGTGCCACATTTTAGATGATTTATTGGTTGGAGGCAATAGTGAAGCAGAGCATGACAGAAACCTTAAGAGAGTTCTAGAAAGAGCATGTGAAGTGAACTTAAAGCTCAATCCTCTAATGTGCAAATTCATACTACCAGAAGTTACATATGTATGTCATTTATTTACCAGCACTGACTTGAGACCAGACCTGTCCAAGCAAGCAGCTAGTCTTGAGATGCCAGCACCTGATAATGTTCAAGGTCTCCAGCATTTTCTTGGTATGGTCAACTATTTAGGCAAATTTTAGCAGACTTCAATGAGTTGAAAGCAGGTTTGAAAGAGATGACACGCAAAAATGTTACATGGTCTTGGCTGGAACAGCACCAGAGAGCATTTGAAGACCTTAAGTGGAAAACTGCCACCCCACCTACATTAAGGTACTATGATGTTAATTTTTTGATGCTTCAAAATTTGGTCTTGGCTCCATTATTCTTCAAGAAGGCAGACCAGTAGCCTATTCATTTAGACCCATTACCTAAACTGAAATGCAATATGCTCAGATTGAGAAAGACTTTTTGGCAATAATATTTACATGTTCAAAGTTTCATAATTATAATTATTGTTGAGTTATTCAGACTGAAACTGATCACCAACCTCAAGTTACTATTTTAAAGAAGCCTATGCATTCATCTCCAGTGAGATTACAAAGAATGATGCTCAAATTGCAAACATACAACTTCAACATGGTCTATATAAAAGGCAAACTTCTTTATCTGGCTGATACCTTAGGCAGATCACCCAGAAATACAATGGAACAGCTTGATGCAGAAAAATATGACTATGACATAATGGAAGTGTGTAATTTTTCTACCAAGCGAATTGATGAGCTGAGAGATCATACAAAGACTGATCCAATTTTGCAAAAGCTCAATCACTACATTAATGTTGGATGGCCGTAAAAGCAATCTAGTGTACCACCTGAATTGCAAACTTATTTTCCTTACAGAGATGAGATGATGACAAAAGATGACATTATTTTCATAGGTCCTAGAATTGTTGTTCCTGCTTCCTTACAACATGAACATATCCAGATTTTGCATTGTGGTCACCTAAGTTCCAAATCTACCAAAATAAGGGTGAGAGAACTAATATTTTGGCCTTCTCTAGTATGACATTTATAAAGTACTTTCATCTTGTTCAGTATGCAATAGTACTAAACCATATTTGAAAAGAGAACCATTTCAGCTAAGTCAAGTTCCTGAACTACCTTGGTCAACAGTAGCTACTGATATATTTGAGTGGAACAATCAGCATTACTTAGTATTGGTAGAGTCTTATTCAAACTGGTTTGAGATCGATTTACTACATAACCTAACATCCACTGCTGTTATCACTAAGTTGAAATGTCATTTCTCAGTCTACGGCAGTCCACACAAAGTTGTTTCTGACAATGGTACTCAATTTACTAGTCAGTTGTTTCAGAAATTTCCAAGATAATGGGACTTCGTACATGTAACTAGTAGTCCAGAATATCCACAGTCACATGGAGTATCCAAATGTGTGGTACAGAGTGCAAGCAATTACTTGAAAGGTCAAAGTGTGACAATACCAATGTCTTTTTGAATTTACTCAGTCTCAGAAACATACCCCATGGCGATATACTTGGCATTCCTGCTCAGAGACTTCTATCCAGGTAAACCAGAACAACATTGCCTATTAGGTTCATAGGTAGATACTAGGCTATTGGCCTTAGGGCATATACAAGCCTAGCCAAAAAGGTACCCTTGGCTTTCGCCACCCAAGAAAATTATTTTCCTGTGCCCCTGTCAAGCAGAACCACAGAAGTGATCCCCTGGGTGAATTTCCTATTACCCATCCAATCATCAAGATTTTTCTTGAAGAGTGCTAATGAGGAGCTCTGTTTGACATAGATAGGTAGTCTGTTCCAGAGTTTGAGAAGTCTCTGGGACAGGAATCTATCCCTCCAGCATGTTCTGTTTATTGTGGTGACAAGGTTTAGGTCCCTAGAGCGTATAGCTCAGAGGGATTGGGATTTCTTTAAGTGGAGCATGTCCAACGGCTCTGGGTTTGACATAGCTTTGTATGTTAGATAGAGATCGTCTTTGAGTAGGTGATATGCAACAGAGTAAAGCTGGAGTTTTTTGGGTCAGTCTGCGTACGGCATCTGTTTGAGACCAGTAGTCCTCTTTGTGAGGTATTTTTGCAGCATTTCCAGTTGTTGTAGATGTCTTGTGAGGTACATACCAAAAGGGGTGTTGTACTCTATAATGAGTCTAATGAGTGCTGAGTAGAGGGGAACAATGACCTCTTTTTTTCTGGATGGAAAACCTTTTGTGATGAGGTGTGCCATGTAGAAGGATTTCCTGACCACTGTGGTGATGTGATTATCAAAGGAGAGACTACTCTCCACCTGTGTCCCAAGGTCTCTTATCATGGTAGTTCATGGGTACAGAGTTTTTACCAAAGGGGATGACAATGCACTTTTTGGCATTGAGCTTGAAGCCATGGCTTTGACACCAGGCATCTGTCTCAGTGAGGCCCTTTTGTAGGATGTCCACATCATTAGGAGTTTTGATTATGGCTCCTAGTTTGCAGTCATCTGTGAATTTAGCTAGCCAAAGACCTTCTGTGTTAGCTTGTACTTCAGAGAAGTAGATACCAAACAGGAGAGGACCCAGGACTGAACCCTGTGGTATCCCACTTGTCACTGGTCTGAAGTCTGATTTGGAGTTTGCTACTTCCACACTGCGGGTTCTGTCAGTAAGCCAGTTGGCAACCCATCTTGTGACATAGTGATTTATACCTAGTTTAGTGAGTTTATCTATAATTCCAGAGTGGGGGATGGTGTTGAATGCCTTGGCAATATCTAGATAGGTTGTGTGAACCACCTTACCCTCATCTATGGCTTTAGTGACTACTTCAAAGAAATCTATCAGGTTTAGGAGACATGATCTGCCTTTTACAAACCCGAACTGTGTAGGGTCCAGAGTTTGGAGATCTCCAATGTCTTTGTTTATGAGTTCCACGATGATACGTTCCATGGCCTTGCAGACCGGGCTCATCAGGCTAATGGGGCGGTAGTTCCTGGGGTCTGTTGTGCCCCCCCCCCTTTGTGGAGTGGGATAACCGTCGCGGTGCACCATTCAATGGGCACAAAGCCTGAGGTGAGGCTATGACTGAACATGGTGCTTAGGTGGGGTGCCAGTTCATTCTATAGTTCCTGTAGAAGGCAGCCCGGGATGTTGTCAGGTCCCATGGATGCTGTATTCTTGGCTTTGGAGAGTGAGGTTTTTACCTGTGCAGCCGTGATTACAGGAACTTTACATTCTTCCGGTATAAAGATGGGCCCTTTAGGGGGTGAGACGGGGGTAAAGTTCGCACTATCTGCCAGGATGTTGGCAATATCAGTTGGTTCTGTATATCTAGTGTCATTGTGCTGTAACTCAGAGCAGATATGAGTGTTGCCATTGAGATTTTTCACAAAGCTATAGAATGCTTTATGTTTGTCTTTAGAATCAGTGGTGATTTTGTTTTCATAACTAGCTTTGGAGGATTTTATGAGGGATCTCAGCTTCTTACTGAGGCTGACCAGGGAGTTCCTCCAATGGTGGGATTTTACTCTTTTTTGCAACAGTTTATTTCTTCTGTTGTAGAGTTTGCTTATGGCAGAAGACCACCAGATTGGTTTCCTTTTTTGGAGGATAGCATCTTGGTTCTGTTAGGGATAGCTCGATTCATGCACTCGTGTAAGTGCTTATACAGTGCACTTGTGTAGGATTCAGCAGTTGTACCTCTATTGTCCATCTGCATGGGTGTCGTGAAGTTTGCCGCATCTGTCTTAAGAAACATGAAGTTGGCTTTGGAGAAATTTTTTACGGTTGTTTTCCTAATGGAGGGTGGGAGCAGGATGTGGATGTCTAGGGTGATTATCTTGTGGGTCAGATCTGACCAACGAGGAGCTGACCTCTGGTGTGGAACACCGGTCGCCCATGTTGGTGATGACCAGGTCTAGGATATTGCTGCCCCTGGTGGGGGTGTGGATAAGTTGATCCAAGGAGTTGGAATTGATGATTTCCAGAAAACGTTGAGCAAAAGAGTTGGTACACAAGTAGTTTTCCCAGTTAATGGTAGGGTAGTTGAAATCGCCCATTATTAGAGTGTTGGGTTGTACCTTAATATTTTCCTGTGTATCAAGAAAAGAGGAGTGGGAATCCTGGGGCATAGTGGGGGTCTGTAGCAAGCTACAATCTGGATTGTGGTTTTTGCCCAAAGTTAGTTGAACTTGGATAATCTTGGATGCATTATGCTGAGCAACTAGCTTGGAGGTGTGGATATCCTTAATGAATATGGACACGCCTCCACCTTTAGTGTTTTGGTCCGGGTTTGGTGGCGAAAGGTGTGGTATGAATTATAGCCTGGTAATGCAGGGGTGCTCTCTGGAGCTTTGAACCAGGTCTCTGTCACTGCACAGATGTCAGTGTTCTTCATTTTAAGGAGTGCCTCGAGTGAGTGCATTTTGAGGTTTAGACTTCTAGCATTGAGTAGCATTACCCTCAGATTTTACTTGCTTGTACCTGTTACGGTGGTGAATTTGTCATTTGAACCTTGCCTAATAAAGGCACTATAGGGGTGGCAAGAGCCTTTGCCAGTATCTGGAATGCCAAGGGCGACAGGTGCAGGCCATCTCTGGCAAAGCAGTGTGGTCTGTCGATCATGTCATCCCAGGCAGACAGATACTGGATTCCCTTAGAATGACACCAGAAGCTTAGCCAATTGTTAAAGTCAATCAATTTGTCCTTGTACTGTGGTATAATTCTGGGTGATGGCAGGATGCTACTCAGGGCTAGGGTCCTACCTGCCTGGGTTACAAGATCGGAGAGCTCCTCCATGTCTCTTTTTATGTAGTCCAGGGAGGTACGTCTCAGGTCATTCACACCAACATGGACCATGACAGAGTCATATTTGTACTTGTTGTGGAGTGACCTGAGTGCACATGTTATGTGGCTGATGCTGGCACCCGAAAGGCAGCTGACAGTAATTTTTCCTTGTTTATCCTGGTGAGTGAAACATCAGTGTGCCTGACTATAGAGTTACCTATGACTAGAGTGTTGGGTACGTTATGCCTTATGGACTGTAGTTGAGTGGCACACTGAGTATGTGGGCTATGTGTCATTTGGGTTGTGTTGGGGGTGGAGGTTGCTTGCATTTCTGCTTTGGAGGTCTCGGTTGTTTGGACAGATTTTTACTGAGAGCCTCCGCGAATGTAGGTGTGTGTTTTGTGCTTCTGTGTGTGTGTTTTGGTGGTGTAGGTTTTGAAAGACTATGTGATGAGTGTGGTGCGGTGCAAATGTTTACCTTCTCCTCTTGACTGTCTAGTCCAGTCTTCGGTGAAGAGAACTTTGCTTCCAGTTTGGCTATATAAGTGCATCTCTCACAGGTCGTAGTGTTGGGTGGTAGCAGGAGAGGGTTGCCTGTGTACATGAGGCAATTGCTGCATTGTCCCAAGATGCCCAGATTCATCAGGTAGACAGGAAAAAACACCGGGAACTGACCTTTAGACATGCCTGAGTAGGTGCTTATTTATTAAGTACTAAAAACTGTTTTCCTCTAGACAAGTGAGGAAAGTTGAGTGCTGTAGTAATTTGCAACTTATTTAGTGCTTACAATGAGTTCTGAACAAGTGCTAAGCTCAAAGAAACAGATTTGAGTGCTAAAACTAAAAAGCTGGCTAGTTGCAAGGGAAATTTTGAAGAGCAGACTTTATGGCGCCAGGAACAGTTTAACCCTAGTTAAGTGGGGGTGGGGGCTCAGGAGCTCACAAACAGTCCTGGCCACAGCAAATCCATATCAGGACAAGAGCTGGAACAGAAGTTAGTGCATGACAAAGAATTATTTGTATTGATTTCATGTCAACTGATCTTGTCAATATTGCATAACCTATTTCTCAAAGAGTGAGGATGTAGAACAGTGTGTGTGCTGTATCTTTAAGAAGCATTTCAAGGACTGAATGTGCACACATGCTAGTTTCAGTGCCATTTTGAGAGTACAGCCAGAGAGTAAGCATGTATGAGTGTAATAGCTAGTTTGTATCTAAGTTTACCTGATTTAAAGTTATTAAGTCTCAGTCCTGATGTGTTTGTACATAATAAAGCTGCTCGAACAGATCCTACAAAGTCTCATCTATTACAGCCTGACTAGATGAGCAAACAGAGCTGGAGAAACAAAAGAGAAATTAGGCAATGTGGTTAGAAGAAAGACACTGCCATTTTGGCAAGTTTCTAAGAGCTGGACCTTTAACATGGTTTGGAATATTGCATATGATGAACAGTTTTTGATTTGGGAGGAGATCTATTGCCATTATCTAGCCATGTATGTAGAAGTAAGGATCACTGCAGTGGAGCTTTGCCTTTGGGGGAGTTGTAATGTCGGTACAGTGTGGTCTTGGCTTCTGAGGGCGTAGAAGAGTGTTTTCTAATTAATGTAACTGTTAAGGTAGGGAATGGATTATTTAGCAGTTTGAGTAGTTATGAGCCTAACAAAGTGTCTGTTCTCTGTTGTACTGGGAGCCAAGTTGCCCTTTCAAATGTTTTTCAGTTATGTTCCTGTTTTATGGAGAGTTTAATGAATCAATATATTTTGTTGGTGAATGTTTACATCTGTGTCATGTTTCCTTTTTAAGGCAGATACAAGGGGAAGCCCATATTTCAGGTACAAAAGGAGAATACCTTTTACTACTGCTATGCTATATACCTTGGTAAGGAGCTTGAAGATTTTGTTGACATAGAACAAACTTTTTTTTTCCCCTTGAATTATCAAAGTGGCAAGTGAAGTTTAGAACTGGGTCAAGCCAAAGGCCTAGGTGTTTTAATGAGGTAGTATATACTCGATGCCATTGGAGTCAAAGATTTGTTAAGGGAGCACAGTTTTGTTAAGCATTTCCTTCGCCCAGGGGAACTAAACAATCACACAAGTACTCCCCAGTTCTCTCCAGAGACAAGCTACCATGATCAGCCATTTGGCCAGCTAAAATATAAAAATTCACAGTCTTGAATAATCTAAATGTATTAGTGCTTATGCATATTCATTACTGGATTTCAGATGTTTTAATAATGTCTACAGTATCCTCTTTGTCTATTGAAAGAACACAAATGGTCTTTATTCCCTAACCTGACACATTCTACCTCAGGATCTAGGATTTTTGATATGAGGTTTTTTTTTGTTTGTTAAGAAAAGCAAAACAAAAAAGTACTTCAGAATACCAGAAACATATCACCAGCAAATGGACAGTTACTTTCCAGCAGAGTTACTTTCATGATTAGATCTCTGAGAAACACAAGACTTCAAATTTCACTTTTATAGTTGCACATATTTAAAGGGTTTCTCAACAAGGGATGCTACATGATATGCAATATTGTGATTTATTTTTCCTTAAACAGAATTAAAGGAATGGTTCTCAGTAAAAAACAGTCATTAGGTTCAATGAGTCAGGTAGGGAAGAAGACAGGCTTGATTCAATAAAAGGCAAATTAAATATAAGAATATTGTTAATTCTTTTTAGAAAATAAATACCATTTTACTTTTTTTATTTTTTATAAAATGTATGTAATATTGTTGGATTTTATTCCATCTGATCATTTCTTCTCTATCTTCTCCAACTGGACAAATAAAATATACATATAATAAACATCTTGACAGATAGGAAGTTAAATTCCAAGACCATAGCTCTGTAAAATGGGCTTCTGAAATAAATACATTTAACTGTTTGAAATGGATGATGTGACTGTCCCTAGGATTCAAAAATGCTCATTGATCATCCCTTAATCTTCAACCCCTTTTCCCATTTTTGCACATGAGGTTGGGGTGTCACTTCAGCAGTGACAATCATCTCGAGCCAAGGTGTACACCACCAGGTGGCTAGCCCTGCCACAGTAGTTCATTCGAACCACTCATTCACACACACACACACACACACACACACACACACACACACACACACACACACACACACACACACACACACACACACACACACACACACACTCACCTATGGCCAATTTACAATGTCCAATCCACCTACTGCATGTCTTTGGAATGTGGGAGGAAACCGGAGCACCTGGAGGAAACCCATGTGACCACAAGGAGGACATGCAGACTCCACACAGAAGCCAATCGAACCAGAGAACCTCTTGCTGTGAGGTGACAACTCTAACTGCTGCACCACCATGGTCACCAACATGTTAAGTTAAAAGCATATCTCTGAATTATACACTACTGCTGCTGCTGTCAGAACTGACTGTGCTAGTGTTCTCCCTAGTGGTCCTTGCATTGCATTAGAAAAGTTACTCTCCCTCTCTCTCTCTCACATACACACATATCTACACATCATAGATGAGCATCCCCATAATCATTTCACACTAAGGAAAGCACTTACCCGTTCATACACACACATATGTACACACACAATTACACATCCAGATTCTTGATTCCTTACCTAACTTTGGTAGTGTGACTACCCATGTAGTCTCACACAATTCATGCAACTAAAGAAACACACACACACACACACACACTAACAAACCACCTGCTCCCATGTCTTTGCTGAAGTTATATACACTACAAGTATCCCTATAAGAATGAATGGGTGACCTCATGTTTTCTAAGGTTGTCAAGTTTCCTCCAAGTTAAAATTTTTACTCAGCTAAACAATTTTGTGAATCACTCAGTTGAATAAATCAGGAGTCATGGATATTTCCAGGTGAGAGCACATGGATAATTAGTATTACTCTGTCACCTAGAGTCCTGGACATTTCCAGGTGACAGCGCAGGGGGAACTAGTATTACTTTGTCACCTGGCATGTGGCTGTGCCTATGAGGTGACCTTCTATGCTAAGGGCTCTGCGAGGGGAAATCTTCAGGGGTAGAGTGGCCTCTGAATTGGAAAGCCATAGCATAATGGGTAAAACTCCATGGTTAGGGTTCTCCATCATGCTAAGACTTTCTGAATCCAGGCCTAAGTCCTTAAATCTTAATAAGAACACACCCGGGGATTCAGTAAACTCTGTGTAGGCTTTGTGCGAAGCTTACATGAAGTTTTCATGTGAGAGTGGTAATGAGTGGTGAGCAACAGTGCTCAGTGCATATTCACCTCATTTAAATGTATATAAGTGCAGTTTCTTGGCCAGCAAACCATGTAAGCCAACATGTATAGCAGTCCTGTTTAAGTCAAAGAACAGAAGGTCCTCGGTTTTGCATGGAATGCCAAAATGATCACCAGGCCTTAACAGATAATAGTTTTCATAGCTCTCAATCTGTTAGTACAAGACATCTGGACAAATACCAACATAATGGGAGGACAATGACCCAGAAATAGGGACAGATGTGACATATTTGCTGCTTAGAAATGTGCTATGATAACAAGTGGTTTGTGTTAAGATACATTTTTCTGAAGGATATGAAGTCTGAAACTCAAATAATTATTGAGTCACACCAGTCCTGAGATCATCCCAGTGATATGGCAGAAAAAAATAAGTTATGTACTTACCATAACGTTCCATGTTTGTTGTCCATCTCACGATTCATTCTTACTGGATAGGTTCAGAGCCGATCCTCGGCTCTGACTTGGCCGAATACAGTAGCTCTAAGTCTCTAACTTGGTTCGTGGAAGAAGGGTATCCCATCATGCAGTAGTGTAATTCCCCAGATCTTGTTTGCTACAACCATAAATAATCTGTCTAAACTACAAAGATACATCAGGTACAGAAACAACGAGGAAAACTACAAAGGAGCTCCTTAGTAAGGAAGGAAAATCTCACCTCTAGGTCCTCTATGAGTCCTTGGCTGGGGGAAGGTGGGAGGGTCGTAAGAATGAATGGCGAGATGGACAACAAACATGGAACGTTATGGTAAGTACTTAACTTCTTTATGTTATGTTGCCCTATCTTGCCTTCATTCTTACTGGATGGGACAGCGTCCCTAGCACCATTCCCCTGGGTGGCTTACAGAAGAACACCTTTGAGCACAGTGGAACCAAAGGAAACCTTGTCCCTGGAGGTCAAATCCACTTTGTAATGAGTAATAAACATATGAGGAGTTGCCCACTTAGAAGCAGCACAAATACTGTCCATTGACAATCTGGCCAAGTAAGCAGAGGATGTTTTTAATGCTCTGGTCGAGTGGCCTCTAACTTTGAATGGTAAATTCCTGTTTTTTGAGGAGTATATAAAGGTAATAAAATTTGAGAGCCAATTTGAAAGCATAATTTTAGAAACTGGCATGCCCTTTTTTTGCTTCAGAAAAGGAAATGAACAATTGATCTGTTTTCCTGAAATCCTTAGTTCTATGCAGATAAAATCTAAGCTGTCTATGCACATCCAGTTGAAGTTTGTACTCTGCCTTGTTGCTATGATTAGATTGATTTAGACTGGTTTGGGAACAAACTTTTGGTACGAAGGATGGATTCTTATGTAGGGATACTCTATCTCTATGGAATATAAGGTATGGTGGTTTGATTGATAGAGCTTGCAACTCCGAGACTCTTCTTGCAGATGTAATGGATACCAGGAGAATAGTTTTCCAAGAAAGGAATTTGAGATCACAAGATGATGAGGGCTCAAAAGGTAATGTCAGAACAAAATTGAAATCCCATGGAGAAAGAGGTTCTTTCATGGGAGGTCTCAATAAACAAGTGCTTTTAAAAATTCTTTACACAATTTGTGTGACATCAGGTTAGGAGTATATTCGCCAGTGTGGAAATTAGATATTGCAGTTAGTTGGACTCTAATTGGAGCTGCTGCAGAGCCTTGCTGAAAAAGTTCCACAAGAAATTCCAAAACTGAACTTATTGGGGCAGAGAAAGGGTCAATGTTTTTTGCTTGTGTCCAATAGGAGAACCTCTTCCATTTACTAACATATAACTTTCTGGTTGAAGACTTGTGAGAGGATACCAAAATGTGTTTTACTGTTGGTGTGAAGTTTTGAAGCCTGACTAAGTTTGGAAGTGGAGGAGCCATGCTGTCAAATTGAAGGTTTGGAGAGCAGGATAAAGAAATCCGGACATATGAGCCAGAAGGTCTGGAACTGGGTCCAGAACCCAGGGGTTCTCAAGTAGGTGGGGCCAGAGAAAGGGGAACCAAATCTGTTGAGGCCAGTATGGGCAATGAGAATCAGCCAGCTTCCCAAGAATGTTGCTTTCTGGATGACTTTGGGTATGAGGGGAAAGGGGTGAAATGCGTACAGATGTCCCGAGGGACAATCGTGAATGAGTGCATCTCTCTGTGTCTCCCCTGGTAGGAGGATTAGGGCAAAGTAGCTGCTGCATTTGGTATTCATTGGAGTGGCAAAAAGATCGCAGCAAGGCTGGCCCCATTTTTGGAAGATCTCCTCCGCTATGTTTTGGTTCAGAGACCACTTGTGAGGCATCAAAATTGCCCTGCTGAGCTTGTCTGCTATCACGTTGGATTTTCCTGGGATGTGCATTGCTACCAGAAAACGTTGGGAAGAGATTGCCCATTACCATACTCTCAGCACCTCTCGACAAAGGGAGTATGAGCTGGTTCCTCCTTGTTTATGTACCAGACTACTGACATGTTGTCTGACTGGATTACAATTGTCCTTAGTGGAAGAGAGTCTTGGAGTGCCTGGAATGCTAGAAGCACTGCTCTCATCTCTAGAACACTGATGTACAGATAGGCCTCATGTTCTTGCCATGTGCCTTGGACAATCTTTCCCAGATAATGCCCTCCCCACCCTACCTGGGAGGCATCCGTGGTCACTGTAGCTACAGGTAGTTGTGGCACAAACGGTTTTCCTATGGTCACATGGTCAGACTGAATCCACCACAGGAGATCTCTCTTGCATGAGTTTGTGATCCTGACTTGGTGAGACATGGGAAATTCTTGTAATGACCACTGTGCAAATAGAAGCCATTGAAGAATTCTCATATGCATTCTGGCTAGGGGAACTAAGGTGATCGCTGAAGCCATAGTCCCTAGGAGTTTCAAAATTGTCTTTGCCTTTGCTTTATTTCTGCGTAAAAGGTTGGCCATTCATTGCCTGATAACAGAAATCCTGTCCGGCGGAACTTGTGCCATCATGGAGATGGTGTTAAGATCTACGCCTATGAATGTAATATGTTGACAGGGCAACAAGGCAGATTTTTGTAAATTGACTGTAATCCCTAACCGGGAACAAGTTTGAAGAGTGGTGTCTCTTACTTGTTGAGGTAGATGCTTGGAGGTGGCAGTTAGCAGCCAGTCATCTAGGTACAGAAACACTTGGAATCCCAGATGTCTCAAGTGAGCCTTTACTACTGCCATGCATTTGGTGAACACTCTGGGGCTGCAGTGAGACCAAAGGGCAGAGCTCAAAATTGGGAATGACTGGTTCCCAGCCAGAAGCTTAAGTGGGCTCTCGGGGAGAATTCTCAAGACTATGCTTGCTATGACAGGTCTTCAAGAAATCCAGAAAGGCACCCAGCGCTTCCACTCTAGGTTTAATTTGGTGATCAGCAAATTACACTCTGTGACCAGAAACTACTCCCACTCAAGCTGCCAGAATAGCATGCTCAGAAGTGAAATTAAGGAACTAAAAACTGAGGTAAAGCACATGTGATATGGTATACATCAATGCTTTGAAAAACTACAAGCATTGCTATTGGGCGGAACACATTAAATCTCCCAAACTACTAGCAGAGGCAAATGAAAACTGTAATGGTTTTGAAGGATGGATGGGGTGACAAACTACTTTACCCAAGAAATCAACACAGTTATGGTGGATTTCCTGGTGGAACTAACCATAGGATGTATAGCCTTACAGCAGGATTGAAACATATGAAAGCTCTATCACAGGGCAGTGTTTGTCTTAGGAGGGATGGGAAGTATTTGGCAGACCTAAAACTTAAGAGGAGGTCAGAAGGGCAATGAAGGCACTGAAGCTAGGGCTGGATGGACTGCCACTGAAATTTAACCAAGACCTGTCTCATTACACCATTGCACTTGAAGCTATGGCCAGCCTATCCAAGTGTCTTCTGCCATCTTCAGCCAGATTTGCTAATGTGATCGTATTCCTAAAGGAAAATAAAGCATCTATGGAACAAGGGAATTATGTTCCCATTTCATTGCTGCCTGGGGAAACTAAGATTTTGACAAAAATCTAAGCCACATGGCTAGGGAATGCATTCCTGAATTGATCACTGCCTTGATGCAGGGTTTCATTCATGGGATTTCTGAGTTAATGTGTTGTTTCTACTCCATCTGCCAACTATGCAACAACTCCCAACTCCCCTCAGTAGCACTTTTTACAGACCTTATTAAAGTCTTTGACTGACTGCGTTGGGACTTGCTTTGTTGAGTGCTAGAGTCTTTTGGGTTACCACACTCATTTATTAATTGGGTTCAGTTACTTTCCAACCATCCTTTGGTGCAGGGGATAACCTATAACTCAAGTTCTATCCCCTTTGTGTTATGCAGTGGAATGAGGCAAGGATGCCCCCATTCCTTTACTGTTTGTTTTAATGGTATAATTTTGCAGATTATATTTAAAAACATTTGTTTATATTGTTGCAAACTAGAGATAATGAAGAATATTTTGGACATGTGGTACACAGATTGTTGTATACTCTATGTTACTAATCCTCAGACCTGTCTTAAGGAAGTCCAAGTCTGGCTGTACCAGGATTGCATGTTAATACAAGGAAAACACTTTGTGTTCTACTGAATGCAGCAGCATTAATCTTTGTATAGGTAATGATGGACTTTAGCCTGCAAAGGACCACTGCTACTAACTACCTAGAGGTAAAGTTATTATACTCCCACTTGCATCTTATAGAGAACAACCTGGATCCTTTCTGTAATACGCCCAGAAAAAAAAGATCCAAGACTGTAGAAAAATATATTCTCTTATTGTTGGCTAAAATTATGACCATCCACATATTTCTGCTGCCTAAATTTATTTTCATAGCTCATTGCATCCCAAAAAAATGCAGGTCATCAGAGTACTTAGAAACTTCAGAAGCTCCTCTTCAATTTTGTGTGGGGCAACAAGCATCCCAGGATATCCTGAAGGAAGATAATGACATCCTCCAGGTAAGGTGGGTTGGGGCTGCATTAGTTGGCTATATATGCAACAGCTGGGGATCTGTCTCATTACAAGATGGTCAAATCCTCCCCCCCACCCTGTATTGGTAGAATCAGAATTATACCTTATGGAGTACAAGTCAGTCCCATCCACCTTCTCCTAGAGAAAGAAGGATCTGGGATCAGGGAGGTTGGGATCAGTGTTTGTAATGGGTTTTGGTACCCCCAGCACTGCTGCCAGGAGCATTGTACCCATGGGATTGAATATGGGTGAACCTTGTGGTCAAAACGGGTAAACAAGCATTATTATGGGAGGACTTCGTAAACTGTGACATTATTTACTTGTTTCATCTCCTGACTGAAAAGCAAGGGCAACGGTTAGATTTTTTGGAGATGAAAAACTGGGATCAGACCCAGAGCACTCATTGTTGTCAATACCTTCAGCTTGTTAGTTTAAGTAAGACTGTAAAGGTACAGGGATCACCTATTCTGGTAGCTTTTGGGACCAGTGGCATCCAACCTAAGCTTTTGCCCCAGATTTACAACACAACTGACTCCTATGGGATGGACATCTTTGAAGAAGACAGGCTTAAATGGAATACACTCCTGCAGGCTCTGGTAAATCCCCACTTATGGTGTCAGACCATGAATGTTTCTTGGCACCTCTCCTTACCCCTCAAACACTAAAAGTTACCCATCCCCCCAAAAAAAAAACTCCATGCCTGGAGACTTGGGAATGGGACCTGCAGGTAGTATAGGATGGATGGACTAGAATACCTTTCATTTACTGAGAGGGTTAGGGTTATATGGGAGAGGGTGCATAGCTCAACAAGTTGGAACTTAAGGAAACCTATTGTCCCATTTGGAGGATGTTATATTTTAGATTTTTGATCTTAGATTTGTGATGGAACACAGTCTTTGGATCTTATGCTGGCTGAGTTCAAAGTTATAGTTATTGCAAGTGCAACTGACCTCTTTTGCAGTAATCTTTGAGATAAAAAATGCAAAATATAGACTCAAGCCTAGAGTTCTCTGATATAGCCACCATCTATGTAGAGTTATGGGAAGGACTCCAATATTAATAGACCAATTACCTTTTGGAGGATTTTTCTAAACACGTGGAACTGGCAGAGTCATAGATGTGGATTTTTAAGTTCCACTTGTTGGGGAGCATTCAAACTAGTAACCTGATCAAGTAGGATGTGGCTGCATATAGTGCTTATCTGTATTGGGATAACCTCAGTTAGTGTGTTGTTACAAATTTCTGTTTGTTTAATGCATGTGATTTTTTTAATCAATGTTATGGATATATATTTGCATTGTTCTTGTGGCTGTCTTGGAATAAAAATAAAGAAAGAAATATCTCAAAACAAAGCACTCACTGCTGGCACACACGAAGAAATTACAATGGCATAAATTTCCTATGGAATATAGTGATCGTTGTTGTGTTCCTCAGCATCTTGTGCTTCAGACAGTTGACACTTAGGCTGCTGCACCTCGGTTACCTGTAGGTATACTTTAGTTATTATAATATACAAACAACTAAAACATTAATTAGCTTGTGATAGTACCTTTTCTTAAACCACAATAGAAGTTATCAATGTAGTAATGGTAAAAAAACTGCTCAGAATAGACAGTTCCCTAAAGTTTACTGGTAAAAGATTGAGAAAAATAAAGGAATTAATAAAATAGGAAAACACTTTTCAGAACATGTATTTTCTTAATACTTTCTTATCATATACACTGCGTTAGAAAAGACATAAAATATGTTACTTTGAAACCTTATCTACAAGAAAGTATATTAAAGTCACATAATAGATATGTAAATGATGGAAAATTGTATTGTTTTAAAAGCATCTATTTATTACTGAAAAAAACTGATGAGTAGGGAAGCAAAAGTATTATTCTGATAATATATATATATATATATATATATATATATAGTTCTGGTTTCACTTCACAATCTTGAATTACTGAAATCCCGAATTTCAGTAACCTGAGACTATAAAGTCGAACCATTCACAAAACCGAAACCCACAATCCCGAATCACACAATCACGAACATACATACAACCATACACCACATAACACACACCATTCCACAGCACACAAACCACACAACCCTACACTACAGATATTTCTCGGAGATGGTATATTTAAGTAGGGGAGGTGTGGGGGGGGTACAGGGGGGGGGGCTTGCCCCCTGCAGAAACTATGTATTTTACTTTTTGTTTTTTTTGTTGTTGTTCTTTCACTTTGGAATTGCGAGTTTCTGAAAACTCGATCATATGGTCTCAACCATATGAAGTTTGAGTTTTCAGTAATTCCAGATACTGAAGTGGAACCATATATATGGGGCGCAGGGGGGCTTGCCCCCTGCAGAAACTATGTTTTTTACTTTTTTTTGCTGTTCTTTCACTTTGGAATTTCAAGTTTCTGAAAACTCGATCATATGATCTCGACCATATGAAGTTTGAGTTTTCAGTAATTCAAGATTCTGAAGTGGAACCATATATATATATATATATATATATATATATATATATATATATATCTGCATATATACGTCAAAGGGTAAAAATGTCACAGAAGCAAACCATTCAGTTAAAAAATGCAAGAAAGACCCAGCTAGAGTCTTTACTGTATAATGCCTTAAACCTCCTGTAGGTGAGGCCAATGGGATATATGTTAATAATCCATTAGGTGCATATCAGTTTTCAGCTTATGGCTTCTGAATGGCCATGACTTTTTACTTTATAAATGTGCATTCAGGCCAATAAAGTCAAAGCCCATTAGCTGTAGACATGGATATTTTCTCTTAACCCAAGTATGGCATAAGTGGATTGTTGATCCGTACCTCAGAAACACAGAGCTTACACTCAAGCTTGATGTATACACAGACACAGAGACACACACACTATATATATATATATATATATATATATATATATATATATATTTTATTTTTTATTTATTTTTTTATTTAACATTTGTTGACCGGGAAAGTCCGACTAGGTTCCACAGATCCTGTTTTCAGCGGAGGCCCGGGGAGAAATGCTCCAGAAGCATGTCTTTAGAATGTGGGAGGAAACCGGAGTACCCAGAGGAAACCCACGCGAATGCAGGGAGAACATGCAAACTCCACACAGAAGGCACCCCAACCGAGAATCGAACCAGAGAACCTCTTGCTGTGAGGCGACAGCATTAACCGCTGCATCACTGCGCCGCCCATATATATATATTTATATATATATATATATATATATATATATATATATATATATATATGGAGCCCCTTTAGAAACCTGAAATCCCACTTGCCCTAAATGCAAAAGACCGAGGCAAAAAACCCGACATACAGGAACACCGACCGCCTGGAATACTGACAAAGCTTGAACAGTAAGTAATAGATCGCCCAACCTGCAAACATACTAACACCAAACCACACAAAAACCCACCCATGTGGGGAGCTGTGCCCCCCACACCCCCCTAACTAAATATACCAACTCTGAGACTGCACTACTGTGGAGGTAAGGGACAAAAGTCAGCATGCTGGCCAAGTGCTTACTTACTATTGGTGATTTGTCAGTGTTCTGGACAGTCAGATTACCTGGATGTCGGGATTTTTGTCTCAGTCTTTTGGATTTTGGGTAAGTGGGATTTTGTGCTTCTAAAGGGGACCCATACATATATATATATATATATATATATATATAGATAAATAGATAGATAGAAAACTTCCATTGCTGCAGCATGGATTAGAATATCTTAACAGTTGGTGGAAGGAGAAATGTCTCAAATTAAATGTGAAAAGATACAGTATGGGTAAATTTTCTTAACAAAATATTTACCTTTACCAAACAGGGGACACGCTCCTCTAATCTAGGCTCCCTAGGTGGTAATTTCTTATCTTTTGATCATCATGTATCTTTAACAGTTCAGTTCAGAAAGCCTTCTACCTGGCTTACCCAATTTCCATGGTATTCTCTAAATCCAAAATTGTAATTGTACTTTATTCATATTCCATAGCACCCATTACTGAATATAGTGTCCCATTTGTCACATATTTCTTTAAACATTACACTCAATTTGAGTAAAATGATCAGTATCCTTAAACATCTTAGTTATCAGGACAGTGCCTTCTGTCTGTACCTAGCTTCTCTAAAACTTTTGAGCACCCATTCCTTCAAATACAAATGGTTCCTCCAATATCTGGTTAAAGGAAGTAAACCTGCAAAAGCAGATCAATGGGGCACAGTGGTGTGGTAGGTTAATATCCCTGCCTATCTCTAGCTTTGGAAAAAACTTCCACTACATGTAAACCAGAGCAGAACTTTTTCTACCCTCAAGGTAATTTAGATAACTGGATGGGTAACCTGCAATTCTTCTTTGGTCTATCTTGCATTGCTGCCCTTGGGAATGGTGGGATCTTTTGATTATGGGTTGATTTCAGGTTATTGGTTAAGTTTAAGTTAGTAAGTGTCTGCAACTTGGATTTCCCAGATTTGCCTATTAATCATTGAACCTATGTACTGAGGACTGAGCACGAATAGCTCCTCCAGCAGCACTCTACAAGACCATTCATTCCATGGTTATGGGAGCCAGTGGATCCTGGGTAAGCAAGAGACCCATAGCCCAGACATTAGTACCCAGTATTCCCATACGAGTTTACTTACTGCAGGAGAGAGTCAGACATAGGGAGCAGGCCAGTCTTACTGGTCCTCCAGGTCAATCAAAGCTCTCCTCAGGCAGAGCGCCACCCTCTTATGGTGTGGCACTTCAGAACCCCGTTACAGCTGCCATCTGAGGGTGTACCTCTTCTGACAGTGTGACTTGCACATGGCAGTGTAGGCACAATGGACTCAAGCTCCATGAAGAAGATATCAAGTGTTCCCTAAAGTTGTCACCCATGTAGCAGGCAGTATCTGCTCACTCCTATCCTTCCTGCCAGTCCTATAGTTGTCCAAGCCACTATTCCATCTTGGCTCACCTGTGACATAGACAGGTATTGATTATCTAAAATTCAATAATTTAAAGCATGAATATTAACAAATATATATATATATATATATATTGATATACACACGCACACATGCATATATATATATATATATATATATATATATATATATATATATATATATACATATATACACACACACACACATATATATATATATATATATATATATATATATATATATACACATATACACACACACACACACACACACACACACACACACACACACACACACACACACACACACATGTGTGTGCATGTGTTCTATTTAACTTAGTCGAACACTACTTTTGTGGACATCTATTAATCAACACAATTTGGTCAACTAAATAGATGGTTGACAGGCATACAAAGCAGACATTATCTAGGGACTGTGCGATCACAGAGTTAGAATATATAACTAGCAGGCGGGAAGTGCAGGGGGCTTGATCCCCATGCAAAAAAATCTTTGTATTTTTTTTTAAGTTTTGCATGCACTTAAATTAATTCTCAGCTCAAGCACAGCAGCATATCAACATGCATATTATCAATCAATCTGATATGACATTAAGCATGTCGACAAAAGTAGTGTTCAACTAAGTTAAATAAATCCATATATGTATATATGCATATGGTTACATGTGAAAAGATCGAGCAGCTGAAATATCGAACACCATATGGTCAAGACCATATGGTCGATATTTCAGATGATCGATCTCCTCAAAGTATTAAAAAAACAAAAAAAACAAAGAAGAAGACGTTACTGCAGGGGGGCAAGCCCCCCTGCATCCCTCACACCACCCTTTACTTAAATATACCAACTCCGAGATCGCACTACAGCAGGGAAAAGGAATACTTCCCATTCCGTGCTGTACTGTCGGTGTAGCATGATCTCGGAGTTGGTATATTTAAGTAGGTGGGGTGTGGGGGGTGCAGAGGGGCTTGCCAACCTGCAGTAACATCTTCTTCTTTGTTTTTTTTTTTTTTTGCTTTTTTAATACTTTGAGGAGATCAGTCATCTGAAATATCGACCATATGTTGTTCGATATTTCAACTGCTCGATCTTTTCACATGTAACCATGTATATATATATATATATATATATATATATATATATATATATATATTCAGTATACAATCTTGAAATAACGAAATGTCGAATTTCAGTATTTCGAGACTGAATAGTCGAAAAACCACATGCACGAAAACCCACAATCACGAACACTACAATTGCGACCATTCACACACACACACACAAACCAGGACATAATCACACACACACACATACACCTACCTAACTAAACAAACATAATAACACACAAACACACTTAACCTACCTATAAGCAGGGGGGCAAACCACCCTGCACCCCCCACACCCTCCCTACTTATATATTCTAACTCCGAGGTCGCACTAAACACACAATCACATAAAACCACCGCACACACTCACACACACTAAAATCCCTACCCATTATCCTCAAACACACAACACTTACCTGAAACCCCAGATAGATCCACAAACTGCAGCACACATCACAAACGTGACACCAAGAAAGCGGCGGATTCAACATTTGCGGATTCGGCATAGTGTTGTTTCGGTTAACTGTACTTTCCACTATTCGGTCTCGACGTACTGAATTTCGACATTTCAGTATGTCAAGATTGTCTAGTGTATCCATATAGCTATATATATATATATATATATATATATAGATCACCTTCATTTGCCCGACAGAAATTTCCAATCGATTAACAGTTCATTTGCCTGACAATTAGAAAAAGGGAAATAAAGGGTATATGTCCTTTTCCCCACAGTAGTGTGATCCTGGAGTAAGAATATATAGTTGAGGGGGTGGGGTGTGGGGGGCAAAGCCCCCCACCTACTTTGGTTTTATATTGTTCACTAAAACCAAAGTAGGTAGAGTGCTTTGCCTCCCACACCCCCCCCCTAACTATATAGTCTAACTCCAGGACAGCACTACTGTGGGGAAAAGGACATATACCTTTTATTTTCCTTTTTCTAATTGTCAGACAAATGAACTGTTGGGCAAATGAACTGTCAGGCAATTGGGCTGCATGAAATTTCTGTCGGGCAAATGAAGGTGACCCAATATATATATATATATATATATATATATATATATATATATATATATATATAGATATGTACTTTTTTTGATCACCCACAGTGCTTAAAAATTGCATATAAAAACCTATTTGTTCAAAAACTACTTATTTATATATTGTTTAAAATATTCATGCCTTTAAATGGTTAAGTTTTAGAAAATCAAGGTTATTAATGTATGATGTTTGGTATTTAAGCAGTTTTGGTAGGCTTTTTTATACTTGCATAAGTTTGAATTTCTTTACGGATGAACGCCTTTAACTAAAAGTTGTTTTTTTCTGTCCTTGTGTTGTCAATGTTGCATTTTTTTGTTTTTGGTCAAGTTCCTTTGAAATGCAAATGATGTTTGTTTGTTTAGTTTTTTCTGTTTCATTTACTGGCTTCCATGGAAGGGTTTCAGGACTTTCTGTTTTAGCAAATGAATGATGGAGCTATCAACTCAACCAGCTCACAGATCATTGTACCTGACAGTATCAGTGAGGGTTTAGATAATTTTATAGCTTTGGTACTTTGGTGCATTATTTGGCATAATGGTTAATGTGGTTTCCCTTATGGACACAATATGCAGGGTTTGATTCTCACATTGGGTAATTGGATAGGCTTAAAATGGACCAGAATGGGAATTAGCCTAGTACTAATCTATGAACCTATATAGTTATTGTATGGTACTTCAAATTTCACAACAAGTTTTGCCCTTGTCATCTCAAATTACTCTAGCATAATTATTACTGGAAAGTTTTGTTGGGAAGACCGGACAAATTGGTCTGGGTTAACTAATATGGAATATCAATCACCACAACCTGAAAGTTCTTAATTTGGAGAGAGAGACAATGAGGTTATTATCCAAATGAACTCTTTCCATACATTCATTAATAGTTATGGTTTTGACATGAATGCCTAGCTTAATAGAAAACCTGTCTTTAGTTTGAATAACAAGACTGAATGGAGTACAAATATGTATTGAAATCATAACCTGGTGGGCCTTTTTAACCTGTTTGAGAATGCATTCTTAAGGAATAGCCTTTCGAGGAAACAAGTTCCAAAGGAGCTATGTTTGTACAAGTTCCCTAATGGTTAAAAAGCATCTTCATTGTTCTTTAATGATTTATTTTAACTTTTTCACAAGAGTGAGTATAAACTTCTGGACATTATGTTTGACCATTTTTGTCTACTTTGAAAAATGTTTTTCATTTAGGCCAACAGCTAAGACTAATAAAGTTAATGTTATACAGTAATTAAAATTATTTCTGAGAAAGCAAAATTTGTGTCTTTGCATCAGTGATATTAACTCTAATAAACTTGTGAATCTGTGGCCTGTTGTTAAGCTAAAATGTACTTTCAACCCTCTCTTTACTTTGTATTTGAGCTTATTTGAGAAAGCTTGCAATGCCAATCTTCGCTCTATTTCTTAACTTCTGGACAATTAATTTCAGCTCTTTGGAACACCCTTTGTTAAAAGGTTTGGCCAATGACAAAAATTTTCATATAATGAAGCCTGATGTAGGTGGGGGTATATTGATGAATTGCAATAGTTATACTTATAAAATAATTAATCTATTATTAGAAGGTGAACATTATGAGTGTCTCAAAGAATATGATTAATGTATCATATTGTCATCTAGATTCCTTAATTGAGGATTTACATAATGATTGTGTAATAGATGATAAATTATTGAACTTTTTATAGATACCTCATTTAATGATCCCAGCCATTCTTGGGCTTCTAAAGGACCAGAAAAATCTTTGACATCCTCCTATAACGCTTATAGTTTCATCATCAGGTTCTAAGACAGAACCTTTGGTGATCTTTGTTGATGAAAGACTCAATCATTTTTTTGATAATAAAAAAATAACATGTTTTAAAAGACTTGTGACACTTACTGAGTGTTCTAGGGAAAGGTAGTGTGGACCCTGGTTGTTTGTTTGTCACTATTGACATGATCGACCTATTCTCATTCATACAGCATATTTGAGGTCTGCAGTGGATTATTGAATCACTCATTCAAGAAAGTACTATTGAGATCCTTGACGTTAGATTATTGGTTGATTTCATGGATGTTAAACAACAATTTTTTGTTATTCTGATAATGAATTTTTCAAGCAAAAATCCAATGTAGCAACGGGTGCTAGCATTGCCTAGTTTACGATAATATTATTCTGTATATGTGGGAAATGCAATTTGTTTTTGGCTCAAAGTTTTCATTTTATATTTCTAAATACTTTAGGTTTTTGGGTAATATTTTTGATATGGTCTGGAGGGCTAGAATTACTAGAAAAAAATTGTGTTATACAACACAAGATGTGAATCTTAGAAGTTTACCGACATTAGCAGTCATGATTGTATACATTACAAAGATGTCACTACTATCAATCTACCATGTATGTTAAGGCTACTTTCTACAATTCTTACCTGGAGTTTTCTAGATGTTATTCTTTTAAGCAGAAGTATTGTTTAGTCAAGGGACAGATGGTAAGTTATTTGAGGATGATTTCTTGTGAGAATTAATTTTATGTAGAAATGTTCATGGTTAGAGGTTATCTACTCCTCTGGTAACTGCTGCAAGATAGGAAATGTTATCTCTGAAGCAAAGTAACTTTAAATATATTATTTTTCAGGGGGTGATAATAAATAAAAAAGTGGATTTGAAGAATCTAATAACAGTACAGCCAACTTCAAGCAATCTATGACTTTAACTTCTTCCAATGACAGTGATATCATATTTTTTGTTGTTAAACATTAGAATGTATTTATTAGATGGGATCAAATTTAAATCCTTTACTGGGGAAAGATATTACTGTCATATGCAAGCATGGCAGAAACAATGAAAACATACAAGAAAGTTAATATTTAGGTACAAGTACCCTAGAGAGAAAATCTTTAAGTGTGGCTTTTGTAATCAATCTCAATACATAAATGAAGGTTCTTATTATGTAATTAAAAGTGGGTTCCAACTCTTTTATGTAGGGGTAGATACAATTGTAATGTTGCTAGAGTAATGCATGCTGTCCAAGTTTTTGTTTTGGAAAAAGTTCAAGTACCCCTGGGGAGGAGGTGATTGGAAAAAACACACTTGAGGCAAGAGAATTATATTGACAGATATTTTTAAAGGCACAGTTAATCCCAGATTCAATGATGTGGTGTCTATAAATAGGGAATTGAAGTTAAGAGCTGCTAGGATAGTCCTAGGAATGTTTTTTGAACAAATAGGTTTTTAAATGCAGTTTTTAAGCATTGTGGTTGTGAATAAGTGCTCATTTATATATATATATATATATATATATAT